>NC_091751.1:50782329-50884829 GCF_043380555.1 Nothobranchius furzeri | reverse complement strand
AGTGCAGCTTTATGGGTGCAACAAATCTGTTTGCAACAGTCTAAGTTTGTATTTCAGGACAAAATGATGATTATTTTAATTTGAAATGCTCCCAGGTTTGTCAAGACTGATGCATATGTGCGAGCTATCACAGAGAAGCGTGTGGTGATCACTGAGTTTGGTACATTTGCGTACCCAGATCCCTGCAAAAACATCTTCTCCAGGTTGGACACACAGAACTTTCCTTACCTGATGGAGCCTACAGCGCAAAAAAAACATCAAGATGTTGTGATTAAGATTGAGATTGGTTCATCTTTTGGTGCCTGCAGGTTTTTCTCCTACTTCAAAGGAGTTGAGGTCACAGACAACTGTTTGGTGAATGTCTACCCTGTAGGAGAAGACTTTTACGCTGTAACGGAGACCAACTACATTACCAAAGTGAACACTGATACCTTAGAGACCCTGAAGAAGGTAGAGTAAAGATGCATGGATGTAAGTATTTCTCTTTGTTGACTCAATAAAAACGATTATTTTCTGCTCAGGTTGACATGTGCGATTATGTCAACATCAACGGAGTGACAGCCCACCCTCATATTGAGAAGGATGGCACTGTCTACAACATTGGAAACTGCATGGGGAAAGGAGCAACACTGGCCTACAACATCGTCAGGATCCCCCCCACACAGAAAGGTTTGGACTAGTTCCATTTTAAACAAACACAACTAGATTTCTGAGGATTACAAAGCAATCAAGGCAAGGCAGCTTTATTTGTGTAGCACATTTCGCACACAGAGGCCATTCAATGTGCCTTCCGTTGGCAAGAATAGCACGGACATTACAATCAATGTGACAGCACAATTAAAATAATTGCTCACGCCTACACACACATTAATTTCAGATTTATTCATTAATAAAAAGACAAATGAGCGCTTACAGTGCAGAACGCTCAGTATAAGAACAATCCTCAATAGGCAGAATGCATGAAAGTTTTCTATTTTGATTTAAATGTTTCTAGAGTTGGGGCTCATTTGAGGTCGTGAGGAAGCTGAGTCCATCTGTGTGAAGTGTAGCTAAAAGCAGCTTCACCCTGTTTGGTTCTGACCTGAGGTTCTACCAGCTGACTCTTTCCTAAAGATCTCACAGCCCTGCTGGGCGTATATTAAGGAAGGAGATCCAACATGTGTTTTGGCCCCATGCCATTGAGTGATTTATAAACTAGTAGTAGCACTTTGAAACTGATTCTGTAGTTTAATGGTAATCAGTGTAGAGATTTTAGAACAGGAGTGATGTGTTTGGTTCTCTTGGTTCTTGTTAGGACTCTAACCGCAGCGTTCATAGTCATCAAATGTAAATCTTTTTACCGTAGACAAGTCGGATCCCATTGAGAAGTCCAAAGTGGTGGTGCAGTTTCCCAGTGCTGAAAGGTTCAAGCCCTCCTACGTTCACAGGTGACTGTCTTTGACCTCAGCTCAGTGTTGTTGTCTATAACGCACGTTTCTAAGTCGCCTTTTGGTCAAATTTCAGTTTCGGCATGTCAGAAAACTACTTTGTCTTTGTGGAAACCCCGGTGAAAATCAACCTGCTAAAGTTTCTGAGTGCCTGGAGCATCCGCGGCTCCAACTACATGGACTGTTTCGAGTCCAACGAGAGCCAGGGAGTAAGGAGTTTGAGCAGATTTACATTTTCACTGCACATTTTAAATTCCATCACAAAAGTGTGATGTCTGCTTCACTAAACTTCTTCTAGACCAACTTTCACATTGCCAAGAAAGACCCAGGAGAGTACATCGACCTGAAGTTCAAAGGCGCAGCTATCGGGATGTTCCACCACATCAACACCTACGAGGACCAAGGCTTCATTGTCGTTGACCTATGTTCATGGAAAGGGTAAGTAGTCATTATGTAAATGTCTATGCATGGGACAGTGTGAAACGTAATTTCAATTCCTTGTATGGCAAGCACATTCGAAGAATTGACAAATAAAGTATTTTATTCTATTCTAGTCTGGACTTTATTCTTATCCATTAGGCCATCAACATATTTGGGGTTTTTTATGTTTGTTTTGTTAGTTTTGAGTTTGTTTACAACTACCTCTGGCTGGCCAATCTGAGAGCCAACTGGGAGGAGGTAAAGAAGGCAGCCATGATGGCGCCCCAACCAGAAGTGCGCCGATACGTCATTCCTTTGGATGTCCACAAGGTGACCCTCCTGTCCTTGTGGAAATACCACAAACTGATACATCTTTCTAAAACAATTTTCCATCATCTGCTTCACTTTAAACGTGACTCAGGAGGAACAGGGGAAGAATCTCGTGAGTCTGCCGTACACCACGGCCACCGCTACGATGCACGCTGATGGGACCATCTGGCTGGAGCCTGAGGTGCTCTTCTCTGGACCTCGCCAAGGTGCCAACACATTTTTATAAGGACACATACTATAACATATTTTACTCACGCAGTTGTATCCTCTTGGTTCAATTCTTGTATTTTTTTTTCAGCCTTTGAGTTTCCTCAGATTAACTACAAGGGGTATGGAGGGAGGAACTATTCATACGCCTACGGCCTGGGTCTCAACCATTTCATACCAGACAGGGTAAAATAATAAATCCACAACATTTAGATAGAGGAAAAAGAAAAACATGTTTTCTATAATTGCAGATCTGCAAGTTGAATGTGAAAACCAAGGAGACCTGGGTGTGGCAAGAGCCTGACTCATATCCCTCAGAGCCCCTGTTTGTGCAGGCTCCCGATGGGGTCGATGAAGATGATGGTAAGTCAAAAGCAGAGTACAAAAATGAGTTTTGGCATCTGTTTTATTGTGATTATGTGAAAGTCTGGGGTACTGTTAACATGGTCTGATGTCTGCTGCATCCACAGGAGTGCTGCTTACCATTGTGGCAGCTCCTGGATCCCAGAGACCAGCTTACCTCCTCATCCTCAACGCTAAGGATCTGTCTGAGGTCGCCAGGGCAGAGGTGGATTGTTCCATTCCAGTCACTTTTCACGGGATGTACAAACCGTGATCATCAGTCCATGTGTGATCAACCACTACTCTGTATTAACAGTAATGATAAATAAAAAGCATCACTGCAACAATAAAGTATTACAGGCAGAAAAGGATTGTTCTGAAGCACATCAAAGGTGTTCTGACATTATGAATTTGTTCCCAGGATGTAAAACAGCTGCATTTGCAAATGCTTCAGTACGAATAAACTCCTGTGTTCTGTTCCTGTTTCCTTTGCCGATCACTGAGCCACAAATGCATAACCCAAAATCTCATTATGGTCACATTTACACCAGCGACCTCTCCATGTGAGTCCTCAGTTAGCCGGTCAAGGTTATCAAACTCTGGTTTTTAAACTAAAAGCATGCAGATCTCGCAACACTGCAAAGCTGATTATCCGTGTTTGCCTGTAATCCGAGGAAAGAGGAAAACAAAAAGGGCTTGTTGCCATCAATCGCTTCAGGAGGATGTGTGGTCCTGTGTGCAATCTGGTTGAGAAATACTGGGTGTACAAAGTGATTTAGATGAGGATTTCTGGCTTCTTTGAACCGCTTAAACTCAACACACTGGCCATTTAAAATTGAGCAATTACATTTTTTGATTGATGTTGGCTGCTGTTCAAGAAAACGGTCAGGCACAGCCAGATGTAATTAGGAGTAAAAGAAACACCTAAAAGGAGGCAAATTTTACCTGCCAGGCAAAACTATGGGCAGAATAACACATTCTAGCATTTGTGTTTCACCCAGCTGATGCAAGCAGTGGAAACATTAATGATAACCAATACGATGTTGACTCACTTTGCTGCACAAGTTGATTGGAGAGGCCTGATTTTGTGGCCACGCTTTCCTCTTCACTGCAAGATCCTGGGATTACATTAACAAAAAGCTGAAAGGAATATTCAGCTTTCGAGCCTTCTGTAATCCTCCTTTTGGTAATCACGGGGCAACAAACCAGACTCTGACCAAATCTGTCACTCCAATAGATGTCTAGGGGAGACAAAGAACGACTGGCTGTATTTGAAATAAAACCACATTTAGTTTCTCCTTTTTTTATTGTTTACACAAGGGCTTCCAAAAGGACAGAAATAAAACAAGTACAGTGAATGATCACTCCATGATAAACTTAAATTGTAAAAGCCAGCAAAGGAAAGCTGAGAGGAAACCACGATGCCTCAGTTTTATCACTCACTCACTCGCACGCACGCACGCACACACACACACACACACACACACACACACACACACAAGCTTAACTGGGACAGAAGTTCAAATCAGAGCTTAAGCCTTCTGTTTAAAATACTAAACATGTAGTGGACCTAATGTGAGCAGGAACATAAACGATTAACAGAAAATACAGAATGCTACAAACTAAAAGGAAAACAGTGGTTTTAAGTACAGCTACAGAGAACTGGAACAGAAAAAAAAAACTTTTAGCATTTAAATAAATCTAAATTTAAGTCACAAAAAAAGACCAACTTTCGTTTTCTTGTCAGCAAGTTCCCATAGGAAGACGAATGCTCTAAAAAATAAAAACACGATGGAGGTGAACATGAATCATAAAAAGAAAATCAAACAAAAAAAATCTGAGCATCTTTCCTTATTTTATACTGCATCATTTATTACATCTAACTTTTACCACGAAAGTGAAAATAGTGTCAAGCCATTATTCTCACTAGAAGCAAGCCTCTGCCCCTTAGAAAAACAAAAAACAAACGTCTAAAACTCCAAAAATAAAACATTTTTTTATTTTTACCCTACCGAATCACAAATGTTATGAAATGCATCTGCAGGCTTTCCTCAGTGTGATACGTCACAACTTGGAAAATATCTTTATCAGCTAAATCACTTTTGCATCTCAGGAGATAAAAGACTGAAGTCTCAATAGTGCAAGGTTATAAGGTAAATATATTAATATGTTGTTTTAGATAATGCCTTATGAGTAAAGTGCAAATCTCTGGATCGAATGAAACGTGTGAGCAAGCTTTTCTAATTTATAACGGACTTACTCAAATGCTCGCTTGACACCAAACGTCTGTTTCATCTGGTGAGACCTTCCCATAATAAACGTGCCCCCTTCATGACTTGGATAAAAAAACAAAAACAGCATCTGAGCTTATAGATATAAAATCCTACACCTAGTAATTCACATAGCAAGTGTGCATATTTTTTATAATCCAGCCCACCTGGAGAGCACTAAGTCTCCTCTGTGACAAAAAAGGTAAATATTATGATCATGTGACTAAAGCAAAGAGACATTTTAAGCTAGAGTAAGTGTAGATCAGTGATTAATCTGACTTCATCCGACGGATGTCAAGTCATTCTGCATATGAGCCATTATTTTGGTATGTTGCTTGTCTATTTCAGTACATTTTTACGATCAGTTGGGATTTGATTGGTCAGCTGAGGGGAAAACGCCACTGAGGCCAGCTCACGGGAGCTTCCACACACAAATCCATCTTCAGTTGCAACACTGCCTCGAGCAAAGCAAACACAATCATGCAGGGAAAAGTTTCTTACTGATTCATGTGACTGATGTTTTAAGACCAGCTTAATTAGCATCAGACCTGGGGAGGAATGAAAGGCCAACGTTGGGTGAATAGATTTAGAAATTTTCAAAGTGCAAGATAACCAACACACGTTTTTTCCCTCCTCCACGTTTTTGAAGCTCCTCTCACTCAACAAGAGGGCGGACTTAGGTTTGGGTGCTGGGGGGGCTCAGTTTACACATCAGGGGACTCAGGTGAGAAATCGGTTGGTCCATAGGTGGACAGAAGGGCAGCATCCACAGGTTCCATGCAGGAGGGGCAGGTGAAGGACCTCATCAGCCAGTCATCTATACAGTCCATGTGATAGATATGCATACATGGCAAGAACCGGATGGGATCTCCGTAAACAAAGTCCAGCATACAGATAACGCACCTGTGGGAAAATAAACACATAAATATGAGCAAAAATTAACAAAAATAATTTTTTATTTAAAAATACGATCTTGATTTAAGTTTTTTGTCGCTTTAAGAATTATTCTGTTAATTAAAATTTGACTTGGATTGGACAAAAGGAGTGTTCTACAAAATATTCGATGTCAAAGACAACATTTAGCATATCATCAACATACCCCACCAATAAAGAGCAACTGTGTCTCCAGTGTTACTCACTCTCTGATCTTCTTCTCTGAGCCGTCTTGCCCTCCATCGTAGACACCTTTAGGGAGATGCTGGATGAGGCCGATACGCTGGGCTATGCGGATCTGTTCCTCCTCTGTTAGCTGAGTAGCCAGACGGGCCTGACTGGGTGTAGGGTGGTACATGGGCATGTGAGCCTGCTCCTAGTGGCGGAAATGAAAAACAAATGTCAACAAAATGCAGCTCAACAAGTCAGACTGTGTTTAGGTAAACAGGGAAAAAACAGCTATTCTTGAAAGCAGAGTTTTTGTCATTTTGGTTAAAATGGAATCCAAGGATCGGCATGTTTGCATTTTTTTCACTTTAAAGTACACTTTAGCTGTAGGTCCAATATGTAACTATGCCACGCTAAGTTAAACTAAATAACATCTGCAACCAAAAGAGATAAAAATGACATGATCATGGATAACAAGTAAAAACAGACGCATGTTTATTATCATCTCACTGTCATCAGATACGATAGCAAATTTAATTAGTTACCAAACAAATTTTTTTATTGGCCAGATCATAATATTCACTAAAATTAAGAGAAACCAAATCATGAACATTTTCCTTGTTTAACGATGATACTGTTTATCAACATTATTACCACACATTTTTCTTAAAGGTGAGCCTCTCACATGGTACGGAGGCGGCGGCTCCAGGTCTGGATCCGTCCCGTCCCCGAAACTCGCTCTGTCGGACTGGGATTCGTGAAGCAGAGAAATGTCGTCTGATGTTGGAGATTTCAGACAGTTTCCCATATTGTAATGAGGCCAGTCCTTTTTTAGCAGCCGACGTTCAAAATCAGAACAGACTTGCTGACAATTGCTAATCTGTATTTTTTTTCCTCCAAATCTTCCCGTTATTATTAATTATAGCAAATACAATTGTGACATTATTGATAAAGAAATGTATATGTTAAATTCTACCGATCGTTGGCAGACTAGTTTCTCGTCATTGTAAACACGGACTCGAAAAAACAAAACAAAGAACTCTCCTAACAACGGTTAGCAAACCAGCTAGCTACTTTTTCATCGATTTCCTCGATGAGTAACGCAAATTCTTTTGTAAGACTCACAATTTATAGACAATATATGCTTTAACAGCAACTTTGGATGTCCCACCGAGCTTTCTGGGTGGCCAATTGCATGAATAATAACGCCTTTCAACTTCGTGAGTGACATTAAACAAATTGTTTTCTGGCTAGCTATTTCTTCTTCACCTCCCCTTCTTCTTCTTCTATTACGCTTAAAGGTGTTACGTCTGTGTAACATGCTTGAAGACGCATTGCCGCCACCTAGTGTCCTGAAACTAAACACCAGGGATTTTTGTTTTCAAAAAACCTCTTTAAAATTGTATTTATTTCAAGAAATTGTTTCGAACTCTCATTCAGTCTCCCCTACTCTTCCTCACTTTGTAGTTAGAAACTTCGATTTCAAGAGTGTTAACATTCCTAATGCAACAATTAGAAAAATGCTTGATATTTCACACCCTTCACTGCCTTTCAGAAATTCCATTAAACAATTATTCTCCATAGATATTATATACTCATTACTCTCTAAATACCTCAAATTTCCTATAACTCCAAAAGCCAAAGAAACCCATTTTAAAGTTTTAAATGATGTGTACCCATCTGGGGAATTCTTACGACAGAGATGTGGTTTTGATACAAACAAGTGTGTATTTTGTGATGATATAGAAACCTCTGCTCATTTGTTTTTTCAATGTATTTATTCTGGAGCTCTCTGGAATGATTTCCATGACTGGCTTTACACAAAGATGTGTATTGAACCCTTTTCTGAGAACGATGTCATTTACGGAGCCAAATTAGATAACACTGAATGGGACTTTTACTTTCTGGTAAATAAAATAATCGTTGTAGCCAAATTTTACATTCACAAATGTATATATGGAAAAGTGAAGCCTAGATTCTATGCATTTCATAACGAGTGTCTTTCTTTCTCCAAAGCCCTTAACTTTATGAAAAGTAAACATGCAATGAAACTCCTTAATCTTTTTGAAAAGTATGATTTGAAAACAAAGCCCTAGCTCTTTGTCTCTTTTGTTTGTTTGTTTGTTTGTTTCATTCACAAATATTCTTTGCTTTCTATGCAAAGTCTCTTTTGTTCTTCGCAACTGATCCTTGGAAATGTCAAACAAAGGAATTCATGCCATGTTGTTTGTAAATGAATAAGTAAAAAAAATAAAATAAAATTGTATTTATTGTAAATTACGAAAAGTGCAACAGCTACAATGAGATTCTGCAGTGTGTTTCTGGGATATTTACTGTAATTCATACTTGACATCATGTTTCAGATTAGGATGACTGTGCTATGTCCTTCCAACATGCACTTGACCTTTCATCTTATATAGTTTTCATTTTTATGTGGTAGTCTGCTTTAAAGGAACATGATAATATATGCTGTATCTGTTGAAATACATTATAATTGAAGGGTAAAAAGAAAGGATAAACTAAATCTGGTACTGTCAGCAGTTTCAACTATTAGATTTTTTTCCTCATGAGTTCTTGAAGCATTCCAGTTATTTTCATAGACTGGTTCTCTGTTGGGTATTCTATCTTGGATTTTTGCCTAAATTGGGTGCCTAATTTAACAAAAGAATATGTAAAATACACATTTATTACACATATTATTCGTTTCCAGTTTAGACGTGAATTTCAGCTGTGTCATATTTTAACCTGATTATGTTCATGTATTTCTTTGAAGCAATAAAATGTAAATTATCCTCAGTTTTTTATTTAGTTTGAATGATTCAAATCATTTTGAATATGGAATTGTATAAAAAGTTGTCTCAGTCATGAATATGATTATAATGAAATAAAGCTAGAATATCAAATATTATTTTTAGATCCAAGACCCCACCTGACATACTGTCACACACAGTCAGACACCCCCACCCTCATGCTCACACATAAACACATTCAACCTAGACACACAGAATGTGTCACACACCCACTCACGCTCCTCATACACACCCTACTCACTCTAAAATAATCTGTTGTCTCAATACTTGCATTCAATAAAAAACAAAACAGAAATTGCACTTTTTCTGGGTTGTTTTGTCACATTTAAGGTTAAATAAAGCCTTTTTTGGTGTTTTGTTTCGATTAATAAATAAACACAACTACAAAATGTGCACCAGAAGACAACAGCAACTTAGGAACACCTTTACTAGTATATACAGCTACTGTACAATAAAAACCCACAAAGTATTTGCATCAATCAAACTTATAATACAAATCTTTTGGTTAATTGAGTTTCACAGATTTACCTTAATAGGAATATTTTTCAAGGATTTCATTACAGTTGTATTTTTTTCCCTCTCTAAAACTTAAAAACAGCATCCTTTCTCTGTACATTATTTGCAAAACTTAGAACAATCTAGGTGTTTAAAGCAAAATTGGTCAGGGAGGTTCTACAGCATTTCATTGTCCACAATGGTTTGTTCCATAATCAGGATTACAGAATGTGACCATTCTTGAAAAAGGTCTTTTTGGTTTAAATTAAACTGTTTCGTGTTTTGAAAAATTTTACCCAGAGGTTGAAAACTGATTAAAAAAAATGTATCTTGATGTATAATTGACATATTTTCTGACCTTTTTTGTCAAATAAATTCACAAAAGCATCTTTTCCGTCATGCTCTATAACTGTATCTATAAATCAAAACTCAAATTGACGATGTTTATTTTCCCATGGGGGGCTAAATCATTGCAAGCAAGCAGTATTGTTGTGTTTGAGTAAGACCTTACCAACAGATGGCCCTTAGGGTCAAAAATCCCTGGGAACGCAGCCTCCAAGCAAGCGAAGAGGTTAATATGTAAAATGTTTATGAATAACAAAAGTTTTCTCACCACTTGTTACAAATCATCGAGGTTTGTCCTCACGGGCTCCCGTAGAAGTAAGCATGGTGTCTAATTTGGCGTCGCCCAGAGATTTATGGTGTTTCTCAATGTCAAGGCACCTGGTCTAGAAAGGCGATGTCTTGCTAGGCCAGGTGCCTTGCTTACAAGGACACGGTCCTTCCTTGGTCAAAGAAAATGGTTAAATGGAACAGACTTGCATCACGTGACCGCAGCTTTTTTGGCGGTCACGTCACATCACGGTAAAGTTATATTTTATACATATAAGTTTCAATTTAAATGTATAACAAGCCTTTTTACTTTTTTTAATTGTGTATATATTGGTTAACTTACATATGTAAGATAGTCACTACCTGCTAGCCACCGAAGCTGCAACTACTAAGCAACTAACCAACCATAGACAACAGCTTTAGATCTAAAAACATTCCAGATATTAGCTCAGTAGCAACAATTAGTTGACTTACATATTTTTTTTCACCCCAGAGTAGCTGCTGGCTCCTGATCCGCCATCCTTTTGAAAATGCCGTGAAGTATTCTGGGAAATTTTTGACCAAGATCAGGCTACAAGACACCTCCCATGTATTCTTGGTCATCTAGCTAAATGGCTAGCAAACGGAGAACAGACGCCTCCGTAAAACATGAACATTGGAGCATGCCTTGGTGGTTGCTGATGGCGTATCTCCTAGGCAACTGGGGCGGGACCAAGGCATCAAGGCAAGGATCCTTGACATTGAGAACACCATTAGACCCTCTACCATGCATTTTAGACCCAATATTTATGATTATATGTTACAAAGCCGCCAATATTTTTCCACTACTAGGCATCATTTGATTCATTTTCATGATTTCGACTGATATTTTCAGAGATCAATGGTAAAAACTACACATTGTCTCTTTAATTAAAATGAAAACTAGAGGAAATCCAACTTCACCTCCCTCCACACTCATTCATGTTATAAAAAAATCCAGCATATAAAGAGTCTCTTACATCATTAAAGTAGGTGTTTGATTGCCTCGTTTTGATGGCTTGTTGCATCGATGCGGTTCCGTAAATGGCGGTGGTGAGATGATCACAGAGTATTTACAAAACCATTCCTAATAAAACATAGCTACATATTCACACACCCCACAGATAAATACTGTTTAGAGCAACATCGAATCATTTAAAAATATCTGCAGAAATCAAAATACCCATTGACACAAATGACATGATCCATTTATCGGGTTTATTTCCTGTACTCGTCAACGACTTGAGATGCATTATTACCGTGTATCATCAAGTTCCGGTCAGGAAACGGACCTTATTGATTGTCAGAGTTCTGTATAGATCTGTAATTACAGTTTCAGGCAGTGAGTCTTTATTAATTTGTGTTTTTTAGATCAAACATCCAGAGGGCTCAAAGCTTCACAGTAACTTTCACTTTGGATTTAGCGTCAGACCTCCCGACCCTAGCACCGGTCGTCCTCCTCTGTGTCGCTGAGAGGGTCGCAGCCTGAAGTTGAGGTCGTCTGCACCAGTCGCTTCCTGAAGTGTCCGTTGGGTACCTGCCAACCTGCCCGCCAGCGCGGGTGGGCCGAGCCAATGGTGTTTGCGCGTCCTAGGCTGCAAGCCACAGCTGCCTCAAAGGTCAACGTCTCCATGGGACAGGTAGGGTCTGGGCTGTGGTCGTCCTCCTGAGAGGCCAGGAAAGGCTCGGAGGGGTAGCGTCTAGGGGGTGACGACTGTCTGCCGGCCTGGCTCCGTCTCTCCCCTTCAGCGCCCTCTTGGGTCTCCCATGTGGACTTACCCCGCCTCACGGTGTCCGGGCTGCCCTGTTCGTCCTCGTCTTCCCCTACGGAGGCTTGGGCAAGTGGGGAATAGGAGATGTGAGGGCGGGATTGGTTTGGGGTCTGTGATAGAGGTCGTCGACCACTTGGTGTGCTGGACTCTGAGGTGGAGGGTACAGGGCTGTCTGAACTGTTGCCCTGGAAACCAAAAACATACCACTTTCACAATTTTGGGCAAGAAATAGTCAAAATTCAACAGATCTGAAGTTTAGAAATAAGAAAAAAAAGTTTAACTTTACGTTTTTTTTGACAAAACCCACCTGTTTATCCTGGGGGCGTGCTCCATCCACACTGGAGGAGCGCGACGGCTGCAAGCTTCTTTCTTCCGAGTTGCAACGTGACGTGTCCGGAGACAGGAGGTGGCAACGCTCTTTGGACCGACCATGATCCCTGCGCTCAGACCGAGAAACTGGAGGACATCCAGAGAGGACAGTGAAAATTTCAACAAAATCTAATTAGAAGCTAAAGGGCCAGGAAGAGAACAAACCTGCTGCCTTGTAGCTTTTATGACGAGGTCGATACACTCGCTCAGGACTTTTCTCCTCTTGCCAGAGACCATTCACCTGTTGATCTGCCACAGTGGAGACCGAGCGCTTTATGGAGCCACCTTCAGCCTCTGTCTGCTTTTGTGTCAAACACACACACACACACACACACACACACACACACACACACACACACACACACACACACACACACACACACACACACACACACACACACACACACACACACACACACACACACACACACACACACAGGCACAAGATGCAAAGAAATGTTCTAGTTACATTAAAGAAATCTTATGCCAATGTCTTAAGAGCTTCTTCTTCTTCATGCTTTTCTTGGTGCAAAAGTGCAGTGCAATCTCGATGGTTATGTCGAGCTCTGAGTTTTCAGGATGAAATAAACAAGTTGAGACAAAAGCATTCAAGACTGACACACGATTCTGACTATTAACTGAACCTCAGCTGACCTCTAACTGTTGCAAATCTCAAAAAACGGCCGATTCGAACCTTGAAGCAATACGTGCACATACGGAGCAAGGCAAGGGTCCATGCACTGAACTCCGTGGGATTCAACCCAAAGAGATCATGTCACAGAAGATGCAGGTACCTGAGGCTCTACAGCCAGACGGGGCAGGGAAGAGGCCCGCGCACATAGGCCCCTCCCAAGTGGAAGCTCCAGTGGGGCATGAATAGCCCAAATACACCTGCCCACCTAGGTGAGTGAACAAACAAGACAGGAGGGCAAGGAAAGACAAGAGCCACGGTCAGGCTCATGCCTGCTGGGGCTGCCGTGGCAAATAGAGGCCCACTGCAGCTGGAATGGAGGAAGGGGAGGGATCAAACCATTTAGTTACTATGATAACCATCCAATCAAAAGCCATTCCAGCTCAAAACAGGCAAACTAGTAACTAACAACGGCAAAACTGACTTCAGAGAAGTAGAAACAGAGCAAGGCTGTAAAAAGAAGAGAACAGAGAGGAGGAGAACAGGATTGGACTAAAAGAAAACATTTCAGACTTACAGAAAAAAGATGGACATTGTGTTTTGGCCTCCGTCATGCACAATCGATTTCTGACAGATACACAAACAGGCAGACAACAGCCTCCCAGAGGCCAGGTGCATTTCTCTGCACATTTATTACTACAGAATAGTTGAAATGATTCAACTGGGTGGATGGTGAAGACCAGTAAACCCAGACAGTAAAGACAAGAGCAACAACACACCAACAGTCTACCTCTGAGGCTCCAACCTGCTCAGGGCTGAAACACACAGCAGCCTTGATTTGCAAGCCACAGAGAAAACGGCATCAACTAAATTTTTATTTGGTATGGTTGATCTAAATCCTGCAGATACAAGATTGCAGATACGAGATTGCAGATTATTAAAACACTTGTGCAGTTTAGTAAAACTGGTTTTGCTAAATAAATATGCTGCATAAAGATGCACGATTTTCATACCAGACTCTGCTGCTGACCACCATCAGCGTCTGAGCTTATGGGCTGCAGAAAGAGTTCCTGTGGTGAGATCGGGCTCAAAGCCACAAAGCCTCCTCTGGTCCTGCAGAGGGGTTGGAGAAAAACTGTAAGCAAACAAGAGCACCACTGCACATAAAGGCACTCAGTTTTTGACTCACAGGGCTGAACCGGCACTGTGGGCCATCATCGGCAGCGGCTGGGCGTTGGACAGAATGTCCTCAGGGAGGGTGGAGGCGTCCAGACGTTTAAAAATCATGTTACTCTTCTAAAACGAGACAAAAACAAACAAAAGTTGGTTTAATTCATGTGTCTGCTCTTTCACACAAAAACATTTGTTTCCATTTTCCTTTAAAACAACAACTAATGTGTATTATGGATTGACCGATATATCAATCGCCTGATATATCAGCCCGATATATATCGGCATTGCATCAACAATATAACTCATTAGTAGTGCTGATTTACAGTCAGGCACGTCTGCTTGATAAAGAATTATTGTCAAATAAAAATTTATTTTTATTTACCTGTTTATTTGGTCCATTTATTCATTGGTTTGATTAACTTTGCTAAAATGTTTGATTTTAATACCGAGAGATGCATAAAATCAAGATTCAAGAGTTGGTTAAACTCAATGTTTGAAAATGGATTCAGGCTCAGAAATGTTGAGCATCAGCTGCTGTCATTAGTGACATTTCAGCATGAAAACAAGGCAAAAAACATCTAGATAACGGCCATAGAAATCAGCCAAAATATCATCTGAGCATTTCGGCCATTGGCTGACCATGACCTCTACATATTAGCAATAAAAAAAACAACAACATATTGGTAGATCTCTAATGAGTGTGTGTGTGTGTGTGTATAACAATAAAAAGTACAACAAGGAAAATACATTTCACTGTTTATTATAATGTTTTTGGCAAATAAAAATTCACACAAAGTTTGATTCCAAGAATTTGATGATACGTTTTAGGAGAAGCCGGAAAAGAAGAAAAGGAAGAGCCAAAGTAGATTTTCTGTGGAAAATCACTGATTGATTCTGCTCGATTTCAGACTCCCTTGTCGTTGGGGTCACACAGATCAAAAAGCCAGTATTTTTAAGGGAGATTTTGCAATTTTGGCT
This sequence comes from Nothobranchius furzeri, assembly GCF_043380555.1. NCBI lineage: Eukaryota > Metazoa > Chordata > Actinopteri > Cyprinodontiformes > Nothobranchiidae > Nothobranchius > Nothobranchius furzeri. Next base: position 50,869,874 of record NC_091751.1, on the reverse strand, counting down.
TGCTTTTAGCACCCCCTAGTGTCCAGTTACTGAAAGCAAAAGTGAAACTTGTCTCCTTGCTGTGTGTCCGTCTTTTAAACACCTTAATCTAACAGCTGAAATGTCTCCCCAGCCTTCATGGTTTCTACAAGAGCAAACCATCACTAAATAAAAGTAATCAGCTGTGTTCGTGATCTAAAAAATGCAGGAAACAGGCTGGAACCAGATTGCGGCGCTGGCATGTCAGATCCACATTATTAACAGGGAGCGGCCTGCCACTCTGAAGTTGCAAATGCGGTTTTCTGGACACTGGAGGCGGTAGGGGTCTGAGTGACATTTTATTAACTTTGTAAAAGGTTATTTTAGCACATTCTGGCTCAAGAAAATTATTTTTTTAACATGAAAAGGTTGCATGGTTTTATTTAAATAATAAATGATAACAATTATGTAATAATAATTTAAATGATTTATACATCTCAGATTTCCACTTTTATGTCTTACATATCATTTGAGGGTTTTTTCAGATCCAGGTTCTCTCATTCGTGAGAGGATTTCCCTAAAATCAAACATGCAGACCTGACCTGAGCCTCCAGCTGCTGCCTAAGCTTCTTGGCTTTGTTCTGTTTGAAGTAATCCATTATCATCATAGAGGCGTAGATCTTCCCCACCGTCAAGTCTGTATCTGTGAGGGTAAACACGAGTCATTAACGTGTCTGGCTCAGCAGCACAATGATATCTGCCTTCACAGGAAGAGCCAGACCTTTGTTGATGGGTACCAGTAAATCCAAGTTCTTCTGAGGCAGATAAGGCCAAATGATGCTGATCTCCTTCTGCAGCTCAGAGTCCAGAGCAATACGGTCCTCGCCACCTGGGACAAACATCCACATTCAAGCATGGATGACATCTGAGATGGAACAAGAAAATATAAAGATGCATTGAAGCCTAACCTCGAGCTATTTTGATGTCCAAAGCCGTGCGAATGAGTGACATCAGAGTGGAGGTGAAGTGGACGCTCATGTCCTCGTCTACTGGCATGTTCATCAACACCAACCTCTGAGAGAAAAGACAAGTGAAGTAAGTGTTTTCTTGAATCAGCCAAATAATAAAATAGACTTTCCCCCTTGGTTCATCTATTTCTGAAATATTCATGTTTCAGTCACCTTGTAGGCGATCTTAGCGGGACATTTTTTACCCAGACCCAGAGGGGGTGACATGTGTGTCAACATCTCGTACATAGCTGTGTAGTGAATACGCCCACTTGGGAGAGAAAATAAGAGCAAAAAGAGACAATATTAGAAACTGGCTTTACTACCACGGATTTAATCTTCCATATTTCATATTCCTCGGCTGCCCTCTGCTGGACAGAGGCAGAACAAACAATGTATAATGAGTTTGAGGCTCACCATGCTAGTCGATCATACTCCCCCCATATTCTAACAAACTCATCCAGGTGATGAGGACCCAGGATGGAGGAGTCTCGAGTCAGGTACTCAAAGTTATCCATAATCACAGCCACAAACAGATTCAGCATCTATGAGACAAAAGGGCAGCTGAAAAGACAAACTGAGATGCATAAACGTTGGGCTTTATTTTTCCTTTCTGACCAGAAACGAGCTGAAGAAGATGAACGAGACAAAGTAGCAGTAAGCAAAGTCGGTGCCACAGCCTCCTTCATGGTCAGGTGAGATGGTGAGGGGGGAGATGGAGGGGTCTGGCTCACACTCCTGTCCAGACAGGCAGGAGAGCATGATCTCCTGCCAAGACTCCCCTGTAGCACTCCTGAAGGTCAACACACACGCACGCACGCAAAACACACACACACGCACGCACGCACGCACGCACGCACGCACGCACACACACACACACACACACACACACACACACACACACACACACACACACACACACACACACACACACACACACACACACACACAATCAATAATAAATTTTTAAATGACATACTGTTATGGAAATTTTATATTTCATTACTTTGGTCCTATTGACAGATCTGTTGGTTGAATGTCCTGAAAGTATTCTCTCTCTCACACACACAAACACACACACACAGACGCACGCACGCACGCACGCACGCACGCACACACACACACACACACACACACACACACACACTTGTCCTCCCATACACACGCACACTCTCACACATGATCCACTCCCATTTCTTTCTTATCTTTTCCTGTAAATAAACTCTGGGACCAGATGCTCGGGGCATTTGCCCTGCACACTTGTCACAAACTCATAATTTGGTTGTATGTCTGCCTTATTGCTTCTTGTCCCTCTCTCTAGCTGCAGGAAATGGGTTTATTGATAAACATATTGATAAAATCCATGACACATGAATTAAATTCACCATTTGCTGACCAAGCTCACCTGAACAGGAGCATCAGAGCACTAAAGAAGGTCTTAAAGTTGTTGTGCTGATTGATGTGACTCTCATCATTCAGCTTGATGTTTCCAAACACCTGCAGAAAAATCCAGGATGCTCCAGCGAGTGAAACTACAGAAACAGCTTCTAAAGTGTCTCACTGAATTAACAAATCCTCTTGATTTTCAGTCTATATAAAACACAATTACACTTTTTAAATCAGTTCAAAACATCCACCCATCCATTTTCAGCCGCTTATCCAGGGTCAAGTCGCGGGGGCAGCAGCCTTAACAGAGAAGCCTGGACATCCCCTCCACAGCTAGTTGGGCCAGCACCTCTGAGGGAATCCTAAGTTGTTCCCTGGCCAGCCGAGAGACATAGTCCCTCCAGCGTGCCTTGGGTCTTTCCTTGGGCCTCCTCCCAGTTGGACGTGCCATGCCCGAGCCACCTCAACTGGCTCTTCTCGACGTGGAGGAGCAGTGGATCTACTCCAAGCCCCTCCCAGATAACTGAGTTTCTCACCCTATCTCTAAGGAAGAGCCCAGACACCCTGCGGAGAAAACTAATTTCAGCCGCTTGAATCTGCGCTCTCATTCTTTTGGTCACTACCCAAAGCTCACGACCATAGATGAGGGTAGGAACGTAGATCGACCGGTAAATTGAGAGCTGAGCTGTAAGGCGAAGCCCTCTCTTTACCACCACAGACCGGTACAACGCAGGCATCTCTGCAGACGCAGCACCAATTCACATATCGATCTCACCTTATCCCTGACCTGGAGACTGATTCAGTTCAAAACATTATTATGGGATCATGGGTTAAAGTGCCTTTCATTACAGAAACGCAACAAGTGCCAAACAGTTCTTTATCTAATTCAAAATGTGCACTAAATCTGAATTTTTCCCCACAAATCAATGATATTAAATGCTATTTGTTCACATTACACTTCACCCAATTACAGTAATTAAATGAAAACGAAACAGTGTTTAATTAATTTACATCATTTATCTACAAAAGACCCAAACAAATAAAGTCTCACCTGCATTCCAATAATGGCGTAAATGAAGAAAAGCATGGCGATAAGCAGGCAGACATAAGGAAGAGCCTATCAGAGGAGATACAATAAAGATATTTTTATCAATAAAAGAAAACAAATAATTGATAAAATAATGTAAAAGCTGCCAGACCTTAAACGATTGTACGAAGGTCCAAAGCAGAATACGGATGGTGTAGCCCTGCCTCAGCAGCTTGATCAACCTGGCTGTGCGGAAGAGCTTCAGGAAACTCATGTTGATGGTGTTCAATGACTAGGACAGACGAGCAAAGTGATTTGAGAGAGAGAGAGACGTGCCGGCAGATAGTGGCAGCCAGATGGGAAAGACAGGATGTAAATCACAGATGGCCAAATTCAACACAAGGCACAAATCGTAACAGGAAACTTGCAAAGGAGTGATGCTGCAATTAGAGCTACCGGCTCCATCGATCCATTCAACGTTTAGGATGTGTCTCACCTGCAGATCCACAACTATCTCCGTGATGCTTCCAAGAACGGTGATGAAATCAAAAATATTCCAAGTGTCTCGAAAATAGTTCTGCAGAGACGGAGAAATCCGTTAGTTTTGTTCGGATTTCATTTATTAAAGTCTCTAAGTGTTGAATTCATACTCACCACCAAACCGAATGCCATGATCTTGAGTATGCACTCCATGGAGAAGAGGACGGTGAAAGCTGTGTTTAGATGTTTTAGGACAGCATCGTAAGCCGTTGGAGCAGAGTGGTACTAAAGAAAAAGGCCCAAAAAGTCAAAAATCATCACATCAACATCGTAGCTGACTTTGAACAAAACCACCCCTGCATTTGATGGCATCATCTGATTAAGTGGCTTTTAAATTCTTTCAATTACCATTTTCATCTGTTTGATATAATAATCTGGGATGAAATGAAGCCAGAAACTACTGTGGAAATAAACATTTGGTGAAGAGATGCACAAGGGAACCCTTTCCGAGGGAGTGCTTTTACTTTACCTTCATCATGAGAACCACAGTGTTGAGAGCGATCATGACGAGAACGGTGTACTCAAAAGAAGGTGACGCCACAAAGTGCCACAGCCTGTACTGGAAGGTTTGTCTGTTCTGGGGCATGTAGCGGGTCATCGGCTTTGCACTGATGGCAAAGTCAATGCAGGCCCTCTGATGGGGAGAACATAAACAACAGATCCACCTTAATGTTCCCTGACTGCATTTTCCGTGGCTGTATTACTGTACCTCGTTTTTCTCCAGACTGCACTCCTGAATCATCTTGTCACCCTGCTCCTGGAAGGTGATGATGATGAGAGCAACGAAGATGTTGACGAAGAAGAATGGGAAGACCACAAAGTACACCACGTAGAAAACGGACATTTCCATCCTGTTCCCACGGCTCGGACCCATGTTCTCCTCTGTGACATCTGTTGAGTGCTGAAGGACCCTAAACCGGAAGAAAAGAAAAGGTTGTTTGTAATTTTAATTTTTCTGTATAGCTTTATGTTTAACTTTGCAAACTTTTCTGCGACATACTTATTTTAAAGGTTTTACACTTCATTTGACCATTTTCGTCTTATTTTGAAGAGGTGAGGAGATTTTAGAATTATTTTTGCATTTTACTGTTATGGTCTTGCAGCCCTTGCTTTGGTGGCTGGTTTTCCAGCTCATTTCTCTCAGGTCTGATTAATATGTGTCTAATTTTGATGGCTTTTTGTCTCTTTTAGTAATTTTTTTGTCCATTGATGCCCAGTTTTGACAGTTTTAAAGGTTGAATATGGAACAATTTAATAAAAAGCTACATTAAAAAATAATACCTCCACAGGGCGTTTAGAGGTGTGCAGAATGAAGGTACAGTATTTCCTTTAAAAGCTATATTAAAATTTTATGGGCATGACACTAGGTTTATGTTTACATTTAGCAGCCAATAGAGGGCACCGATGCAGGTGGCCAAATACGGGAAACAGTCCTCTTGGGACAGCGAGGCTGGCACTGGGAAAACTGGTGGATTCAGTCAAGCAGCTGCTTTGGAGCCCAGAAAATGTTCTAACAATAAATGCTGTTGTAAAATAAACTTAGCAATTGCTCTTACCCTGTACCAGTCATCAATAGACATGGTGATGGCTGGTCACTTCACGTATCTGCAGCGAACCTGGCATCCTGACGGCTGGAAACCTTGTTCTATTGTTGCAACAACCTCTACACACTAGATGTGGCTTTGATGTTCATGTTCCTTATTCAACCTTTAAGTCTCTTATGGTTGTTGAAGTTTTCAGCATAAAGTTTAAAGGCCCTTGACATAAATGTGTCCTGCTTATCCCCCTACTGGTTGAAAATGGACGTACAGCCTGCTGTTGCTGGAACCAGCTTAGCACATAGCGATGTTGGCAGACGAGACGTATTTTGCTTATCTAGTTCATGCTTTCTTCGACTGCAAAGTTATTACTTGCTTCCTTTCACTTACAGGGTTTGCTGATATTCATCCATGTACGACACACATCACATGATCAGGAAGCAGAAAATCCATGTGTTAGGAGATCATTTTGGGTCGCTGCTGTAAAAAAAGTGAGGCACGAACCGGAAAAGTTTCTGCCGATCACAATTCGACAACGGATTATGAAAGAATGGACAACGCTCGAAACACGCGGATTCTTCCTGATATAAGTGGTGAGTCTACCCTTGGTTTTGGTAGTTTTGGCATTGACATCATCATAGAGTGCAATGTTCTGTGACTCTTAAAAAACTGTGAAAACACTGAAAACCACTGGCAGCGAAGGGCTTTTCTGATCAGGAAATGATTGGCAGTGAATGAGTTAAAGTCTCTTTCTGGAGTATTTCTCTTATCCGATGGCACCATCTAGTGGCTGACAAGGCCCTTGACATAAATATATCCTGCTTATCCCCCTACTGGTTGAAAATGGACGTACAGCCACACAAAAAGTGTCGATCTGTTTTTTTAAGATGGCAACTTCACATTTCATGTTTATAAATGTGCTTTTGTAGTCGACAAACGGAGCAAGAACACGTTGTTTTACAAGTATTATTCTCATGTCATGTTGTGTTTTCATATATTTATATTTTAAAGACTTTGTAGTCCGTGAAATGTTCATTAACTCTGCATCAGCTGAGGTATTCCTTAAATTTGAAGCATCTAAGCGGTAGTCTAACGCCATTGGTTAGTTCTGGTCGGCGTTCAGTTTCCTATTGCACAGGAGCTCTGAGGAGCAGGGGGCCTGCTTAACAAAAAATAAACAAAAATAAAAAAAATAAAAAAAAGGAGTATTGCTTACATTATATCACAGTACATGATAAGATAATCACTTTTACAAATTTCTGAAAAACCATACATAATTTCTAAAAGTAGAAAACTCCGGAAAGCTACTTTAAGGGTCGGCAAACAAACTGCTAGCCTTTGTATAAGCTACTGGCACAGTGAACTCCACCCTGACCGGTGCTCCACCTGTCTGCTGTTGCCATAAAGAAGGTAGATACCTCCCACTGGTGCCTACCTGAACCCCCAAAGTTTTGTAGAGCAGTTTTAGGCCAGCAGAGGGCCATAGAGTGCTGTCTGATGTAAAGCTTCTCATATAGATCAAGAATCACTGAAACCAGTTTGAAAGCAGTAGCTTAAAGCTGTGGTAAGCTTGGTTTATGCTTGATGCATTCACTTTCCGCGAGGTGATGCGGCTCGCGGCTGGAGCGCGCTTCACAACTCGCAGCGTTTATGGTTTGTGCGGCTCGTCTCTGCGGTGAGCCAATATTCTCCTAAACTGAACGGGGCAGCAAGGAGCTCTACAGCATGCATCCAACACTACACCATAGTAGAAGTAGAAATCACAGTTTACAACATGGTATTTCAGCATTTTTAACAGCGTTCTCGTCTTTTCCGACAGTGTGAGCTATTTCTCTCCAAGAATTATTAACAACATGTTGATCACTGTGATCTCTGAGAGCTGAATCATACAAATGTCTGTATTTACGAACCTCTGCAGTGCCGGTCCGCCATGTTTTTCCGCGTCCGACCGTCTGCGTGGTTAGAAATTTTCCGAGGTGCGCGTTGCGGAAATCTTGGGCCGTGCGGAGACGCGGTGGAGGGGCGTGGTTGTTAAAATGACGCAAAATGACGCAACTTTTCCGCGCGGAGCCGTGCAGACCTCGCGGACGCGTCAAGCATAAACCAACCTGTAGTCACTCCTGGTTTTGGAGAGCCGGTTTCCAGCATGTTTTCATTGTTTCTCTTCTCCAAGACAACAAATTTAGCAGTTTATTCACCTGTTTAGCAGCTCACCAGGCTCTGCAGAAGCCTGATAATCACTTGCTGATTGAAATCAGGTGTGTTGAAGCAGAGTTAAAACTAAAACATGCTGGATACCAGCTCTCAGTACCACTGGCTTAAAGTGTTAAAAACTCTTTAGTGTTGAATTAAACTTTTGTGTGTTTTAAAATCCACTCACTGAGGCCATCCTTCTCCCGTCGACACAGTGAAAAGTGTGAGCAGAGCCCAGCAGACGTTGTCGTAGTGAAACTCGTGTCTTCTCCACTCTCTTCTCTTGACCTCTTTCTTGTCTCTGCTGTAGTCAATGTACAAGCCTCTGCAGGGAATAAAGCAGACTGCAGGTCATCGTCTCAGAACCTGTAGTTTTAATGAAAGGTATGAAAATGATTGTTTTTCACATTTATACCAAAGCTTAAACAGACAGAGCCATTTTCTAATAGAAACAGGGTAATGCTGTGTAGTTTTAGGAAATATCAGTGAGCAATTACGTGTTTTTGTCTGGTAGGGAAATTTAGATACTTTCAGAAATCCCAAAGAGGCCTGACTTCTGTTAGAAACTACTAAAGTGTCACAAGTCACAAGACTTTATTTAAAGATTTAAAGAGGAAACATGTACCGATAATGGTTAAACATAGGACTCTGCAGCCAATCAAAGGCCAGCAATTTCAAAATACTGAAGGCATGCACTTTTATGACTCATTGTGGGCTTCTGTGAAAATGTCCATGTCGAAAATCCCAATAAACTAAATGTAGAATTTTCTGTGAATGCAAACTATTAAATAGCTTTTAAAAACAGTTAAAATTGTATTTTCGTTTCTGTTTAATTAGGGTGTAAGCTATTTTATATTATGTTATTTTTTTTGTAATTATGGCTTTCGTTCCCTCTTGAGTTTCAACCCTTACCGTCTGCATAGCCGCCAAAAACCCCCCATGAGAAATGCTTGGGTCAGAAAAAGCCAGACAACTTTATGTCACAAAGAAAATTTACATTAGTGGACTCGCCCATCTTGGCTTGCAACGGCAAAAGGTTCTTGGCCAGTGGAAGCTAACTATTAGCATTAGCAACTACACAACAAGGCAGAACATGTTCAGGCTTGTGTTATTTGTGGAGATGAAACATCCACATTGCATTTTTTTTACCCAAGAAAGAAAGGAATGGAGGCGGTGGAAGAGTTGCGCTTCTGTTAGCCAATCAGAGGCAAGATGTTTGCATATGATGAATATTAACAAGTACGACTCCAAATCCTGCTTTTTTCTACCCCCCACTCTTCCGACTAACGTCTACTTCCTGAAACAGAAGCGCCAGAGATTTTTATCCACAGAAAATGACTCACAAGGCATTTGTTCATACTAGAGACCACAGGACATATACTGAAATAACGAGTATTTGACATCTAACGTAACAGATGTCAATTTTACCTTCTAATTGTGGAAAAAAATAAAAAATAAACAAGACAAATCTTTCTTGTAGTGAAAAGCTCTCATGCATATTTCACAAAACGTCAAAAAAATGATTTGCTTTAACTTTATGTAAAGCAGCAAGAAATATATGAATAAATACGAGGATTTGGACAATTTTTTAGGTTTTATGTAAACAATCCCACCATTGTATAGTGTGCCAGTGCATGCTCAAAGAAAGTGACAACATGTAGGAGGATTTCTACACATATGCTGTTCATACCTTTTCAAAACACTAATGTGAGTCTGTAGTTCTGACATTTACATACCGGCATTCCTTTTCGGATTTCATGGAGCTGTCAGTGCAATAGAAGAACTTCCCCTTAAAGAGCTGGACCGCTATGACAGCAAAGATGAACATAAAGAGCTGATATACAATGAGGATGTTAAAGACGTTCTTTAGAGATGTGACCACACAGTCAAAAACCGCCTGTGGAGAAAGACAAGAAGGAGGCAAAGCAAACTTAAACCTGTCAGATGTCTGTGGAAAAAAGAAATAAATCACTAAACACGTGTTTTTTTTAATTAAACCTTGAGTTTAGGAAGCCTCTTGATGGTTTTAAGTGGACGCAGAACTCGTAAAACTCTGAGGGACTTTATTGTTTTGATGTCTCGTCCTTTGTTGTTTCTGTTGACATGGAAAAGAAGTGATAAGCAACGAAGACATGCACTTAAAGACACAAACTGAGAGAAAAATATGTCAAAATTGCAAAAAGAAAAGCACAACAAAAGAGAACGAAATCTAGAAGGTGTTTGTTTGGAAACTGGCAGATATGAAGGGAAGGTTCTCCCTTTAATTCAATGATTTATGGAGTTTTCTTCTTTAAATGTGATGTTTGCATTTAATTAAGGCACATTTAGAAATTGGGATGGAGAAAAATAAGCATTAGCATTTCTTTTATAATTTTCTTGTGTTATAATACAAGAATAATTGTCAGCATTTTTGTGATAAATAAATACTCAGTGGTTTTACTCCTAATACCGGCCAGAATCCTAATTTGCAATTTTTTGAGATACAAAAATACGGCAATGTAGAGCTGCTATGTGAAATAAAATTGAAACAATACCAGTTAGTGTGGGAAATATGGATGTCACCACTGAACTGAAGCCCAATGGGCGGCTCCCACCACCACCATCTTGGCTGCGTCACGCATCTTGTCACTCCCGAAAAAAAATAAAAATGAGCTGGGAGCATAGGGTGAGGGCAGGTGTGTGAAACCCAACAAACTCTGACACGATGTAGCTACAAGCTAACTGAGCTAACCAAAGCTAATGGAGGTTAGCAGGCACTTTTAGCAGGAAAACTGTGGCTGAGCGACTGCTACTCTCAGTCTTCTAGGCTGTAACACTAATAACATAAAGCTGAGGCCTTAAAGCAAGCAGGAGAGCAAGCCGCTTGCACTAGCACTGACAGCATCAAAAGGACCCAAAATGCCCCTAAGTATTCAAAATAACAAAAAACTCACTCTTCAGAGTTGTCTTGTGGGTAAACCTAAAATGTGTTTTTGTACCAGGCTGTAAACATGTTTATTTCTGCTGTGAAGCTCGTATTTCCAACATGGAAGTAAATGGGAACTTGCTCCTTTCTAGAGCCAGCCCCTAGTGGATGTAGGGTGAATTGCAATTTGTGTCACTTCCGGTTTGGCTTCACTTTTGACAGCTGGAGTTTGTCCCATGATAATTTTGTTCTAATAAGCATTATCATGTTCTCACATTATACATCACGTTTGTACATTATTACTCTATTGCACAAACGTGACAGAAATTGGTTTTATAAAACCATTATAGTATCTTGTCAAAATGTGAAAAGTTAACAATAAAGTTATCACGTGATATTGCTTGAATTTTATTTTGCATGAGTGGCAGCTCTACGTTTCTGTACAAAAAAATAAATCAATAAAAAAATGTACAAAACATAAAAAAACACCAAGATGGATAGAAACAAGATGAAAAACATGTAAAATTTATGGAAGAGAAGTTCACAACAAGGAAAATTTTACCCCATCACATTCCTGGTAGCCCCCAACAGTGACAACATCCATAGGAACAACAGAGAAAATAAAATAAAGGGATAAAGAAAGTTACATCACATTTATATTAACAACAGAAAAATTAACATACAGTAAAACTTCTCTTCAGTACAACAAACTGCACAACAGTGTTAATAAGTTATTTATTTATTATCCATCACATGCATACCAGGAAGAGGCAACAGAAAAAAAATCTACAGACTCTTTTGCCTGGTTGTCACCCTGTGGTGGAAGTTTAAACACATTTCAGAAGATCATATGTGCCTCTGTAGGCAGTTTGTCTGGTAGGAGAGGTAGTTTACACCAGTAAAGTACACTCACAAAGTTATGTGCTGCAGTGAGTCAGTCATTAGTCATGAGCTGGCTGCACCATATAGTGACTCACGTTAAAGCAAAGGCGATCAGAGCTCCCACCACGACTATGAAGTCCAGGAGGTTCCACATGTCACGGAAATAAGAGCCATCATGCAGAATGAGACCTTGGTCTATCATCTGGAGGACAGAAAAAGACACTTGGGAATGGGACTTGAATTCAAAGTTAAAATAACAGTGGAGACCCATTTCACTCACCTTGATGATCATTTCAAAGGTGAACACTCCGGTGAAGACATAATCGAAATATCGCAACACCTGGGTGATCAAAAACAAACAAACAAACAAAAAAAACAACAACTAATGAACCCAGGAGTTAGACTGATCCCCAAACCCTATGCTGGTAATTACTGAGCTGAAACTATTACAAACATAGATGTAGAAAATTGTTGGGCTCAGGGGCACTCGTTTTTTATTTATTTATTTATTTTTTTCAGATGTAATAATGTTGCCACTCCTGAAAGTGATGCACCAATAATGTAGTGCAGCACTTCTTTTAGGTTGGTGACTCATGGGACCAATTTAAAAAAAGAAAAATCAACCTCAGTGCAGATAAACACTTATCAAACGCTCAGTAAGTAATAGCATTTGTTTACGTGCAGCTGAAATAACCTTGATGACATCATAATCATTAGGATTCTTGTCTCAGATGTGACAGTGCCATACAACTACACCTTATATGTAAGGCTGGTGGGACTGTCTTTTAAATTGTCATGTGCTCCTTCAAAAGTAGAGCAGCAACACAAAACCACGTTGCTGGAGCTCTTCGAACAGCAGGTGACGTCACTGGATACAGAATACAGCAACTGTCTGCCATTGATACGTTTTCTTTGTTCTCTCGGATCATTCCGGTGCACTAATGTGTGCTAATCTGCTCACACATGACACACCCAATAATGCCGTAAAAAAGGAAGTTGCGAACGAAACTAACTGCACAGCGATTTGCCAGGGAGAGCGGCTGATTCTCACCTTGTGTGTGTGGGTGAAGCTGATGTGTGACGACACATTGATGCTAACAGCGATGTGTCAACTAGAGATGCAACCTGACAGCAGCACTGAGCTTAAACGTCCTCTCTGGAATCTTATAATGAAAGGTTGGAGGATAATGATAATTGGTTATGGCTGCTACAACTGTAGACTCCAGAAATGGTCAGTTTTCAGTCTGACGATCTCTTCAGTATCTGGCCATTTGGAGACATAAGTCTTAACTGGTGCCTTTAATCGGCAAGAAAGATACTGTTGCTTGGCCAAGGTCCCTCTCAAGCTTTCCGCTTATCTCAGACTGCTTTTATTCACAGAACAAGACGGATGAACAATATGAGTAACTAATCATATAATGAAATGGACAATATGGTAAAATGAAATGTTTTGATTAATCTGTGCTTAATTACAGAAGTTGAAATGAATATCATTACAGTTTTTCTCAGTTGCTTTGGTGCATTTCTCACAACAGAATTGATCTCTGCACCATTACTAAGGCTCTTCTCAAAACAATTAGTGCAAACTGCAAAACATGGTGGATAACTTGCAAAAGTGAGTCACTTCATCAAAAAGAAGTCAGTTGTTCAAAAGCAAGGCAGTTGCTCAAAATAAGTAGTCAATGCTTCAAAAGCAAGTCCCTTAATCAAAACAGATAATACATTCATCAAAAGCAAGTGCTTATATCAATCAAAGTGTCAGGGCTGTCACAATTACAAGTCATTACACCAGCACCTTTGGTCACAAAATCAAATGGTTTGAACATGTTCTCATTGTGACGGATTTCTTTGTAGGTGCTTCCCAATGACATGTCAAGTGTGGACAGCATGCATGGCATGTTGAAAACCATAAATTGTAAAGGAAAATCAAGACACTTCATATGCATTCTTGATAATATTTAATTGAAACTGTTCACAGCATTGTGCAACTGGGGCAATACAGTAAAACAAACATTTTACAGCAGACATAAACTTCGACAGTAAACCTTACTGCAGTAGTTATGAAACAAAAAAAAAAAAACTGAACAGACACTGCTGCATATCAATCATTGATATCTAGACGCTCCCGTCTGTCTGCCCACATATTTTCATCAACATCACAGGGAATGTCAGCTCTATCAATGCATCGGGGAAAGTATCTTCTGGAGTGTCAAATCCACCCTCTGCAGGACTCTGCTGTGATGTCATCACAAGCTGCATCCATAGCTGCTAGCAGGGTCATTTGGGTATGTGGATGCCTGTCATATACCTTCCACCTCCAGGAAGAGAAAAACTCCTCAATTGAATTTAGGAATGGCGTGTAAGGAGGAAGAAACTCCATAAGCATCCTGTCGTGTGCTGCAAACCACTGCCTGACTACAGCAGAGTGATGGAAGCTAGCGTTATCCCAAACCACTTCACACATTGTCCGATTGTCAACAGGACACACACCAATTTTCATTAGTGTGAGATAAGGTTCACCTGAGAAAAGTAATTTATGGAGATTTACATGGAAGCTCCTTAAAAATAGGGCTTTCAAAATGGATGTACAAACTGTTTGACAAGATGTTCAACAATATTGAGTGCAATGACACAAGCAATGAAGTGAAGACTATTAGTTGTAAGGACGATGACTATTCAGCCGGTACAAGTATAAATAATTGTGACATTCATGATAAAAGCAAGGAGATAGTGATGAATAGCAAGTCAAAAGTGACCATTCTTTAGATATTTGTACTTACTCAACTGCTTCATGTCCGAAGGCATTTGCCGCCACTAGGCTGTGCCAAATTGACTACATGTTGTGGAGGTTGAACTAACTGTTGTGCAAAGTTTAATTCTGTTGTGAGAAATGCACCAAAGCATCTGAGAAAAACTGTATTACACTGAAAGATTAATAAGGATTAAATGAAATATATGACCCATATATTTAATCAGCGTACTGACTGGACAAGACACAATCACCATATCTCCATGACGCAAGTTAAATTAACGTCACCGCACATAGATATGTTCTTATCCACAAAATCAGCATCTTTGTATCTGAGGGAGGTGTGTATCTGAGTTTGTTGGCAAAACCCCTTTACAGGGCAAGTTCTGATTTATCAGTAAACCAAAATGTTTATGTTATGTTTATGTTTATGTATTTAGCAGACGCTTTTGTCCAAAGCGACTTACAAGTGATAATCGGCATTTTGCCCTTGAGGCTAACAACAATAGTAACAACAACAAATTGGCATCAGTCATGGAGAGGAGGGAACAAGGAGTGGACAGTAGAGAGGAGGGACGGGTGCAGACAAGGTGCTAGTTAAGAAGATGCTCTCTGAAGAGCAGGGTCTTCAGGAGTTTCTTGAAAATAGAAAAGGAAGCCGCAGTTCTGGTAGTGTTAGGAAGGTCATTCCACATTTGTGGAACGATGCATGAGAAAAGTCTGGATTGTCCTGAGCGTGGTGTAGGCACTGCTAGCCGACAATCCTGTGATGACCGGAGCGGCCGGGCCGAGACGTAAGCCTTTGCAAGAGGATTCAGGTAGATGGGAGCCGTACCGTCTCGGACTTTGTATGCTAGTGTTAGCAATTTGAATTTGATGCATGCTGCTAGCGGTAGCCAGTGGAGCTCAATGAACAGAGAGGTGACGTGTGCTCTTTTAGGCTGATTGAAGACCAGACGCGCCGCTGCGTTCTGTTTTTTTTAAATTTAGCAACAAGTATGCTTTGATCAATGAATCCTATTCCTTTATGTGCCCTGTTACCCAACATAGAGTTTTTTAAGCATCAAGATTACAAATCTTACTCATTAATATTCATGACACACAAATATCTAGCCTCTGATTGGCTAACAGCAGTGCAACTCTTTTGCTGCTTCTGTTTGTTCTTCTTTCTTGAGCTAAAATTACATATATGTTTTATCTCCACAAGCAACACAAGCCTGATGAATTCCGCCATGTTGTAGAGTTGCTAATGGTTAGCTTCTACTAGCTGAGACGTGCTCTACTCTCTCCGTGCCACAAAATCAATATAGCCTTCTGCAATAGCAAGCCAATGTGGGCAGGGCCATTAATGTAAATTTTCTCTGCGACACTGGTTTTTTCTGACCCAATCGTTTTTCCCGTCTGTTTTCTTTCTGGCTAATGCAGGTGATGCAACACAAATTGGCCGATTGCATTGCAATAGAGAAAGCTTTACTTGTTTTTTCAGTGAACAACATTTTTAAAAAGACAAGTGAAATTATGACGTGATCTGCTACCACTTTCATGGAGATGTAGTTTGATCTCACCTTGTTTCTGTCTGAACTTGTGCAAACGGGGTCCTCAGCTGCCAGCGCAATGCTGCTCGCCACGATTACAAGGAGGATGGTCATCTCGAAATAGCGAAGATTGACCACATAGTGACAAATTCTCCTGATACTGTGGAGTAAAATACGTTTAGATGTTTAATTTTGTCTGAACTGCATGTGATAATTGGTGTCTTGTGGATTTTGCTGCGTCTTACGGGTTGGAGGCTTTGAAGATGAACATGCTGTCAGGAGCTACAGGTTTAGGAGGCACTGGCGGTTCCTCCTCCTCAGTCTCCTCCTCTTTCTCCTGCTCGTCCGACTCATATGCTTCCAACTCTTTACTGTTCACTACCGCACAGACAGAAAGGTGGAAGGAAAACAACATTTCAGCTCTAAGTGGACACCTACGACAAAGAACAACATGAGTCATCTGCACATCCTGCAAAGAAGACATTCTAGTGGCCACTGATGATAGATATCACCTTCACATGGTGATACAGTGATACTGACACAGAACCCCATGATGTGGCTTCAGCAGACTTCTCTACCTGTCACTGGGGTGAGCTCTAAAAACGGTTGTGCAGACATTTCGATGGCCACGCTGCCCTCCATTTTGGATTTGTTGTCACGTTTGATGGAGATCTTGCGTTTTTCAGCTTCGATGGTGCTCACAGTGTACTCTGTGGCCTCTAAAGCAGATTCCACTGGGATGTTTTGGCTCAGGGGTTCATGCTGATCGATTTTGGCACACCCCCCTTGCTCTAACCAGTTACAGTCCAGCAGTGGCTGGCGTTGTGAAGGACCATAGCTGTGAGTGGCATCTCTGCAACGGAAAAAAATAAAACACAATACAGCAGGGTTTGCACACCTGACACTTCTGTTTTAACTGACATTGGAATTTGAATGTAAATAGATTATGGTTATGTATCGACTGACTACATTTACATCATAACCCAAAAGTTTTGTGAATATAAACTTGGAAGGAAGACACATTTTAGACAGCTTTAATGGAGGAAACAGAACTTCTGGTACAGTAAGGATCCTTTTATTAAAGTTACTTAGTGCATTATTAAGCATTAATAAACCATTTTCTAACATATTAGCAAATACGTAACTGTATTATGTAATGCTTTACTAAGCAGAAAAGGAGTTTGATGTGCTTGTTATTTTGTTGGAGGTTGCATTCCCAGGGACTTTTGACCCTAACGGCCATCTGTTGGTTAGGTCTTACTCCAATACAAAAATACTGCTTGCTTGCAATGATTTGGGCATGTACTGCCCCCCATCGCCAGCGGAAATACACACTGTCACTTTAAGGACACTTAAGAGTTAACAATGTTAATGTTAATAAAGAGACCCTTTTAGTAAAATGTTAATGAACTTCCTTTCATGTGGACCTCGTAACTTTTCTTATCTTGCAAATTATCAAAAAAGAAAACTTTACCTTGTACAGTCTTCGCCAACGTCCGCGTACGGGTTGGCGATGCATGTTCCACCTTCATCGTCCTCTAGAGGTCCCCTTCCTCCTCCGTCTCCTTTCTCACTCTCCTCCTTCTCGTCCTTCTCCTCTCTTTCATCAATAATTTTCCTCTCGTGGCTTTGTGAACGCCTCACATGAAGCACCTCATGGGGCGACTGCGTACAGTCCAGACTCTTGGCTTCAATTCGGGCCTCACGGTGGCGGTGGCGTCTGTGCCGGGCCCCTTCCTCCGGCCCCTGATTTGTCCTGAACCTCCGGGCCATCCTGTGCCTGCCACCTCCTGCAGGCCGGTGATTTGTTCCCGATGGTTTCTCCTCGCTTAAATTTACAAGAGGCTCAGCTGCTGGGGGCTCGGGAATGGAGATGGACATCGGCGGCTCGGGTAAGGGCATCCCAACCGACATGGGCGACTCAGGCAGGTGAGCTGGGCTGGGCTCTGGGGAATGAGCAGGAGCATGGTGGGGGATGGTGGGAGTTTCAGCAGTGTCCTCTGCCGGGTTTCCAAACAACTCCTCTCTGCTTGCCATCTGACGGCGTTTGCGTAGCTGGTTGGCCCTCTGCTCCCACACTGACATGTTGACTTTCCTCCTCCTCTCACGGCGGTTTGCAAAGGCGTTGGAGCCGTTAGGAGGCTGCTCATCCGCAGCCCCCGCTGGACCATCGGGGTCATCTGGAAAAGTTGGCCTCCCTCTATGAATGGCTCGTTTCCTGTAGAGATACGGTCTTCTTCTGCCACTAAAAGACCACAATATGATGCACGCGTTAATATAAAGCAGGAACGGGCCTATCTGTAAGGACTTGGTGACATGAAACACAGACAATCATTTAGCAAAAAAGTTATTGACAGAAATAAAAGTTGCAAGAAAAGGGCAAAAACCTTTTCTATGAATTAGTTGATTAGTGCACAAAAAAATAAAATTCCCATGGAAAAAAAAGGGTGCAAAACGACATCCAGAAACTATAGAAACAAAACAAACGAAATATCAAGATAGGGAACAGTTAAAAAGTGAACGAGGAGAACAAATCTCACATGAACGAAACCAAAAAAAAAGGTGTAGGATTAAAGTGCAAACATTGTGTTACATCTACAAAATAATCTCATAAATCCAAGTAGGGAAACTCAAGAGACAAATTCTGTGAGACAGAAATGCATTCAGTCATACTTACTGAAGGTCAGACTCTTTTGCGATCCATGTAATCAATGAGTGATTATTTGAAAACAAGACATTAGTGGTTTACAACATACACAGAACATTTGTTGTGGCACAGAACAAAAGGAGCTGGGGAGTCAGCACTTAAAGGTGTGGTTCACTCATTTAATCAATTCATTTGCAGTGGTCTCTAGTAGGAATGAATGCCTTGTAAGTCGTTCTCAGGGGGAAAAATATACTGGTGCACAAATTGGCGGGCCTCAAATTGGCCCACATCACAGCTGAGCTTCCGACGGTAGGATCTGGAGTCTTATTTCTTTATATTTGGACATCTCGCCTGAGATTGGATAACAGCACCACGACTCTAACGCTGACTTGCAATGTTGATGTTTTATCTCCACAAATAACACAATCCTGGAGGAGATTCTACCATGACCTTGTTCGAGTTGAGCAGCGCCTCACCTGGAAAACAGACGAGAGCACACAGAAGCAGCAGGGGGAGTGGCTGAAAGCCGGCATTTACGTCAGACAGATTTCCCTACATGTAGCTTGTGAGTGACGATGGCTGAAGATATCGCGTTAGCATTCATACTTGTTTAATTTTTAACTTCAATTCTGGTGCCTGTTAGAAACTGAAACACCTGCCCAATAAGTCGGACAGAAATTTAACCGGCATGCACGGCGCCGATCATCAGTGATCTAATCTGCGCAGGACTGGCTCATCTTGAACACGGCCTATGTGTTGGTGTTGCTAATGCTAATGGTTAGCTTAAACTATCTGAGACGTCTGCTGCTGTTTCTGTTAAAACAACAGCCTTCCCCGTCACAAATCTAGATGGGCGAGTCCACGAACACTAATTCACAGTGTGACGTAGATCTGTGAGGATTTTCAAACCCTAGATTTTCATCATCAAGTTTCTATCAGAAGCTAATGCAGGAGATGGTGTAGGAGACTATTTTCATATTCAACCTGCATGGAAAACTCAGAGCGACTGATTATAATCAGAAATAATAATTAAAAACTGTTTTTCAGTCAACCACACCTTTAAATATTAATAACATGAAAATGGATTTAATGCTCTTAATCCAGCTTCAGAGTTAGGAAAACTGGTTTCAACAGGTTTTGTTCCGTGCCACGCAACAAGAATAAAACAAGACGACAAGATGGAGCCGGAAAAACTCACATCAAATCTGCATATTGATAGCTGCAACACTTACAAGACTTACATTCATATATGCAACAGACAAATGATACAGTCAGAGTCAAAGCTAGTCGTTTTTATGGTTTCCATGGTAATATGTCACCATCTTTTCACATTAAAAATGAGGAAATATCTTATATTTATTAATCAGAATGAGTAAATCAAGCTAAAGACACTGAAGTGATTTGTGAAAGATTTTGTCACAACCTGATCAGATCAGTCAGATTACATATGGGCCATTCCCATCTGTACCGGGTCGGCCCGGGCCGGGTAGCATAGGTTGTTTACATATCTGGGTGGCCTGGTATTTTTCCAGGCCAACCAAGGCTCATTCTCAGCCCTCTTCTCGAGGGGGTCTGCTTCAGGCCGACCAGGGCCAACACACCCACTGCTGACAGCAAATTCACACCTTCCATTAGAGCAAGCCTCTAATTGGTGGGTAGAATCAGCCCACATGGGCTTAAGGCAAGGATGTGTGGAATCAACCGGGCCAGGCTGGGGCCGACTGGGGCTACCCGGCCCGGGCCGACCCGGTACAGATGGGAATGGCCCAATAGTGACACATTCAGCCACCCCACAGTGGAACGTAACCTTTTAAAACCCACCTCCAACCCTCCTCTCCTCGAGTTATCGGGTTATTGAAAGGAGCAGGGAATTATCCTCCTCTCATTAATGAAACCAGCTGTCCAGGATGATTCATCGACCACAACATTTAAGGAGAGCAGCAGCTGAAACAACCTTTTCATGAATCGTGCTTTTAAATCCGGCCCATTCGGTTTGCATTCACAATTCTGTTGTCGGTTTTAAACTTGGATGTAGCATCAAGTGTTTCTCACAGCTGCTGCTGCAATACTCATCTTTGGTCCATTTATTCTCTAACACTCATGCTCTTATCATCCAAATAAGTCATATTTCAAATAGTTGGATATCTTTTATGGTTTGCTCTAATAGGACAAAAGATTTAGATGAATTGTGACATACTGTTATCAAGAATCGTTTGTTGTATCTCAGTTTTTAAAAGTTTTTTTTGTCAGTAACTTACTCAGATATCAAGCCGTCTCTTCCTCTTGCATACCTCTGATTGAAGAACTCTTCCTCCTCCTCTTCATCCTGGGAAAACAAACATGTACACAACAGTTACCTTACAGGACGAGACCAAATATAAGCATCAAAAATATACATACACTGATAAAGTGATATAAATAAATAAACCTTAGTCAGCTCCTGCGCGTTAGCCAGATTGTCCACAGCGATGGCCAAGAAGACATTGAGCAGGGTGTCTGTCAAAAAGGACGTTAGGGACAAAAAGATGCTGAACTGGTGCTCTATTTGTTTTAATCGGACAAATCAAATCAATTTAAAACAAAATTGTAATTCAGGAACTATTGCGTTTGATTCATCTGTAATATATGAAGTGCATAAATGTGATCTGAGCTCATCAAGAGTGGATATGAGAGAAGTGGAAAATCTTTAAATGGGTTAGAAACTTAATTCGTTGCCTTTAACCCTTTATATGGTCAGCATCTACATTAGGATACTTCCACTTACATCATAAATTATGTCTTAGTGTGTCTTTTCACAGCTTTCTAGAATTATAGGATTTCAACCAACCATTCATCAGAGATCAAGTTAGTCAGAGTTTGTGCCATGGCGATGTTCGACCAATCAGCATGGGGCTGTGATGCGCCAAATTTTGTGAAATCACAGCATGAAAATCAAAGCTGCCATATATGATCATATGCCCTGAACAGGTAATCATGTATATTTTTAGGTCAAATCTATTGTATTTTAGATATCCATCCATACACTTTTGGCCGCTTATCCTGGGTGAGGGCAGCCGCGTAAGCAGGGAGGCGCAGACCTCCATCTCACTTGGGCCAGCTCCTTCAGGGGAATCCTAAGGCGTTCCCTGGCCAGGCAAGAAACATAGCCCCTCCAGCGTGTCCTGGGTCTTCATTTAGGTTCCCTGTTGCGTGTGCCCGGAGAACCTCACCAGGGAGGCATCCAGAAGGCATCCTAACTAGATGCCGAGCCACCTCAACTGGTCCTCTTGATGTGGAGGAGCAGCGGATACTATGACCGAGCTTCTCACCCTTTCCCTAAGGGAGAACCCAGACACCCTGCAGAGAAAATGACCTCCGACCACTTGTGTCCGTGATCTCCTTTTGGTCACTATAAAAGCTTGTGACCATACGTGAGGGTAGGAATGTAGATTGACCGGTAATTCGAGAGCTTTACCTTCCGGCTCAACTCTCTCTCTTTTATTTGTTTATTTAAAAAATGTTGATATTTTGAAGCGCCCGTGATTTTAATCCTGAGAGGCGTTATGTAAAAGATTACTTTTTCGTCTTCTTCTTCATCACGACAGACCGGTACAACGTCCACAACACTGCAGACCAATCTGCCTATCGATCCCCCGAGATACTTAAACACCTCCACTTGAGGCAGGACCTCGTCTCTGAACTGGAGAAGGCATTCCACCCTTTTCCGACTCAAGATGGTCTCAGATTTAGATGAGTTGATTCTCATCCCAGCTGCTTCACACTCAGCTGTGAACCACTCCAGCGAAAGCTGGAGATCACATCATCTGCATAAAGCAGAGACCTAAACAGTGTAAAGCTGGTGCACTTTTAACTGAAGGACTTTGATTGCGATCAGATATTTGAAGGTTTCTGTTGACTTGCTTTTAACTGAACATTTCTCTACTAATGGAGCAAAAGGATCCTGGTTACATCAGAGCTTTCTGACCACTTCTGAGGTCAACAAGGATACAGTTACCAAACAGCGTGAGCACTATGAAATAGATGGATGACCACATGCCGTACTGAACGCCTCCTTGTGAGCGAATCCCATTGTACATCACCTCGTTCCAGTCCTCTCCAGTCAAAATCTGCAGATAATTAAAGTTATAGAATATTAGGCAGAAATAATGATGCTGCTCGCTTTAGGGTTCCAGAATAATCAAAAAGAGAAGATGTGCCCCTTCGTCTGCTAACAATAGAGTATTTAAACCAGTGGAATGATAATAATTACTATGTTTGCTGATCAAAACACTCTTTTCACAGTTCTGATCTGATGTGGAGCATTCACGTTTCCCTTGTTGGATATTCATGTGCGCATATGTGTGCTTGGATGCAGAGGCGGAGCTGGCCTAAATGGCGCCCTGTGCGAGATCCCCCTGTGTTCATTAGCACATCAAGTTCTATTCAGTTTACCGGTAAACATATCACGAATGTACAACAGGTCAATTATTAATCATCTTGGCTACGTAGCTCAATCTATGCATTCCAGTAGCGTTTGCTACAAACAAATATAAAAACAACAATAAAGGAAAACAACTGTCTGACAGACAGCATAGCCGAATTCAAGGCAACACATAACAATCATCATTTGATTGCTCTTGGTTTCAAATTAAGCCCACTAAAGTGCTTAAGTAAAATAAAAGTGTTTCAAAAACAGCGTTTTTGAACCGGAGTTCTGCTCGCGGTGGGAACTCCGCCGAACAAGGTCATTTTTTATAGCGAAAACGATCGACTGGTCACTGACAAGTAAAAGGGTGTTATTGGTAGATGTTAAGGACACTTACCGCTGAGGTAAAATGAGAGTATAAATGAATTGAGGGGAGAAAAACGCTTTGTTTTCCAATGCCGTTCTACAAGCAACAAGCTTACAGCCACGGCACAGCAGCTTTCATGGTTGCCGCGACGTGGAAGGAGCCAATCAGGAGAGAGACCTCACATCAGCTGACGTGGGTCATGTGACAGGGAGTAGTTGATATGGGTTACACTTTGTTGTGCTTTTATTACAGAAATATTAGTATTATCATCACTATTATTATTAAGAACATGCGATTTCTATGTTTTGTTTATGTATTGGTTGATGCTAAAAAAAAAATTTTTTGGAAAAAAAAAAAAAAGGAAAAATGCCGCCCCCTGCAGACTGCCGCCCTGTTCGGCCGCACATGTTGCACATATCAAGCTCCGCCACTGCTTGGATGTGTGGGATGGCTGTGGAGGCAGGGGGCGGAGAGCGGGTGAGAAGAGTTGTTTAATCTGCGCCTGGGGTGAGATATATCCCAGGGTGCAATGTGTCATGGAGAGCAGGCAGGATGAGGGAGCCAAACCTGAAATACTGTCATGATGGCTGCTGGAAACGTGTCAAAGTTGGTGGGAGTGTAATCTTCAAAGATGAACCTGGAGGATGAGCAGAACGAGATCAGGGTCAGATACGATAGGAGGGGGATACAACGAGGTTTAATTTTTCCTGTTTTCTAGACATTTTCCTTCCTCGCATCTTCTTTAAAGATGTCAAACCTGCAGAATGACTGGAAATGTAGGGTGGAAATTTGTAATGACAACAAATAAAACGTACCTTCCTCCAAAAAGCTGCATCCCAAGCAGCGCAAACACCACAGTGAAGAGAAAGAGAAGGAAAAGCAGGCTGATGATGGACTTCATGGAGCTCATGAGGGAAACCACCAAGTTCCTGAGAGAAGCCCAGTACCTTGTAAGATAAAGAAAACATCAGTGTCTCCAGAAATCCAACCTGACATGTTTTTTATTTACTTTTCACCTGACTGCCACACTCACTTGGTGATTTTAAAAATCCTTAGAAGTCTCAGCGCCCTCAAGACACTGATGCCAAACGACATGCCGGGCCTGAAGAAGCCCCAAACCACCTCAAAGATGCTGCCAACGATCACCTGCAAAAACCAGGAAGAAAGAAAGTGGAAAACAGACACACATTTTATTATTATTCTTAATTACACCCATAAATTAAATATTAAAATTTAGAATTAACTTTTGGCATGCAGACAACATACCACGAACACTTTATAGTGCACCACAAGCTTTTAGTTGATGAGGTAAAACAAAATCAATTTTGTAGGCAGAATAAATGGCCTGTATTTGATATAGCACCTTCTAGAGTCCTGGAACTCCCCAAGGCGCTTTACAACACAACCAGTCATTCACCCATTCACACACACATTCACACACTGGTGGGGATGAGCTACAATGTAGCCACAGCTGCCCTGGGGTGCACTGACAGAGGCGAGGCTGCCGAGCACTGGCGCCACCGGTCCCTCCGACCACCACCACAATAAGAGACGAAGGATCTCACCCCGCAGTCAAAGCAGTTGAAAGAAGAGTGGAAGTAGAGTCGGAAACCCAGACCGTACATTTTCAGAAACATCTCAGCCAGAAACAGCCCCAAGAAAACAAACTCTGCATAGTCTGTGGATCAGAAAGGAATCAAAGCCGGTCATTTCAAAAAGCTGAACGATGCAGGACAAGACTAGAAAAGAGCAAGTTTATTAAAAACTGTTTTCTAGTCTTTTTTCTGGGAACCTACAGAGAAAGACGGTGAGCCAGTCGGGCTGGTCGTGGTGCACGATGGCCACGCAGATGGTGTTGAGAGCCACCAAACTGAGCACCATCAGGTAGAAAGTGTCTGTCTTCACCATGCGGCGGATGGAGATACGCAGCATGCGCTCTTTACGTCGCAGGTAGGCGGCTGGGCCGCGACGACCACTACGGTAGTTCATTCTTGATCTTGACATGTCTGAGGAAGAAAGAAAGAAACCGGGAGGATAGGTGAATAAAACAATGAAATTAAAGGTAAAATATCCAAAATGTTAGGGATCTTATAAATTATACAAAATATTTCTGACACAATCTGACTAAAACTCTTTCTTGGTCCTACATTAGTGATTAGAAATCTACCTGTGTTAAGGAAAAATTTATGTTCATTAATTTTTGATCATTGACTCAATCAACTGAATGTAAATGTATTGATCTTTGCATGCTCAGACGCACGCACGCACGCACGCACGCACACACACACACACACACACACTCTCTCTCTCTCTCTCTCTCTCTCTCTCTCTCTCTCTCTCTCTCTCTCTCTCTCTCTCTCTCTCTCTCTCTCTCTCTCTCTCTCTCTCTCTCTCTCTCTCTCTCTCTCTCTCTCTCTCTCTCTCTCTCTCTCTCTCTCTCTCATCTCTTGGTATAAATAAACTCTGTAACCAGATGTTTGGGGCATTTTTGCCTCGTGCATTATGCCACAGTTATAACTGTTTGACTTGTCTGCTCATTGTCTCCTTTTCTCTTCACTATAGGAAATGGGTTATTGATAAACTTATTGATACAATCCTTAACAACCTGCTTTACATGAAAATGGCGAATTTTGTGCATAAATTTTTCAGAATTCACCAAGAGATCAAACAATTCCTATGATGACTTAAAAAAGTAAAAAAAAAAATTACCAACAAAAAGCTGCTTTGACCCACAGCCAGCCTTTTATCTCTGACTGGTCATTTAATATAATGATGTGTGCTGCTGCTTCCCTACTGGCAGCAGGCCATGAACATGCTGGAAACCCCAGCTGTGAAGAAAGGAGGAAGAAGCTCACAGAAACAATAAAGTGCAACTAAAAAGACTTACTTGCTGTAGACGTGTCCGTGTGTTTGTCACTTCCTGGTGCTCCTCTCCGTGCACCGGTTTTCTTACTTGCTCGTTTTAGCACTAAAAAGTCACAAAAAACTCAACTTAATCAGAATGTCAGAGTTTAAACAAAATAACAAATCTAATTCAAAGTGTGAGACACTAGTGTAATCAATACATTTACAGTGGTCTCTAGTAGGATTGAATGCCTAGCAAGTCGTATATATATATATGATAATAATAAATAAATGAGAAATACATTAGTATATATATATATATATATATATATATATACATATATATATATATATATATATATATATATATACACACACTGTATATACATGTTTAAGTAATTTTGCTGTTTGCGGTTTAAACCATGTATTAATTCTTTTAAGAATCAAACCCACTCACCAAGACAAATGATTATTTTCCAGTTATTTTACCTTCAGTCTGTGCCAACTGGTAATTAGTATAAGCCCTGTTGCTATGGTAACCTCCATTTTAATATTTCATGTTCAAAGTTTAGCTGAAAGTCTACAATGAATTAAAGGTTGTAAGAAAACAATGTGTTTCCTGGGGTGTGTGAGCTTACCATCTAACGGTGATCTCCCTGAGTTTTTATTCTCCTCTGCAAGCATCACTTCCTCTGTGTGTGAAACAACACAATTGCAGATTACACACAAAGCACAACTCGAACCATCAGACAAGGAAATGTACAATCGTCAGGGTTGAACAGTTTAGGATGTCTGCAAACAATTGCAAGAGCTGATGTAAGCTGTGCTTTGAGGGGCCGACGTGACCTTCTGTGAAGATTCTCATCCTCTCTCATATTCCTGCAATATCCCCCTCTCTTTTCTCCTCCTTCTTCCCACACGCTCCTACATAAAAATGCACAGCGTCTCTCATTCTCTCACCCTGGTGCACACACATGCATGTAAACACTGGAGCGAGCGTGCACACACGTACATGCACTCAGATTTAAATCAGTGAGTCAGTATCACCTTTTTCTCACCCTCTGCTTGCGTGGGAGTACAGCGACTTGGATTGCCATTACAGCACTGCATGTTTGTGCTTCTCTGCTACTCTGCTGAAGATCCCAAACTCTAACAGTGTCTGCAGCAGAGCAATCGCTTTCACCATAGAACAAAAAGCCTCGATACCGACTCAACCCTCAAATTTGAAACAGCTTTGTTTCCATTTTCAAGCTAAAGCAGCAAATCCTTGTTACTATCACAGGTAAAGTTAAACTAAGATGTCCTTTAGGAGAGACTGAAATTAAATCAAATGTTAACACATATCCTTTTAAGCACTCATAAATCTTGCTAATTTTACTAAATCTGTGCAAAATTAAATAAGAATCTGTTGCTTTATTTGTGAGTTTTAGATCTTTAAATTGTTCTTTACATACGTGTTCAAAAAAAAAAGATCATGCTGGTGTTATTTAACAACATTTTCTGGCCTTTTTACTGTAGCTAAACCCACTTGTGCAA
The DNA here is from genome assembly GCF_043380555.1 of Nothobranchius furzeri. Classification (NCBI taxonomy): domain Eukaryota; kingdom Metazoa; phylum Chordata; class Actinopteri; order Cyprinodontiformes; family Nothobranchiidae; genus Nothobranchius; species Nothobranchius furzeri. Next base: position 50,842,355 of record NC_091751.1, on the reverse strand, counting down.
CATGTTTTTCATGCATTCTAACTAGGGATGCACCGATATGAAACATTGAATCAGTATCGATATTTTATATTAATATCGCTAATCGATAATCAATATTTGTGCGTGTGTGTGATTATGTACACACACCACACACATTTACACTTCTGAGATGATTACCATCATTGTCACATGACTAAACAATTACACATAATCACCCCCTCACCTTCTGAAACAGATACACAAATGGTAAATAAATGGCCTGTATTTGTACAGCACCACAACCCCCAATGTGCTTTACAAGACAATCAGTCATTCACCCGTTCACACACCCATTCACACACACAATCACACAAATTCACACCTTGGTGAGGATGAGCTACGATGTAGCCACAGCTGCCCTGGGGCACACTGACAGAGGCGAGGCCTGCCGAAAACAGGCGCCACCGGCCCCTCCGACCACCACCAGCAGGCAAGGTGGGATAAGTGTCCTGCCCAAGGACACAACAGCAGCATTGTCTACTTGGAACTGGGATCGAACCTGCAACTTTCCAATTACCGGACAACCCGCTCTACCCCCTGAGCTGCTGCTGTCCCAGTACAAGAAGAACAAGATGGAAAAAATATTGGGCTTTAATATCGGCCCAGTCTTTCTTATCGGACTGATACTGATATGTTGACAAATGACAGAAGTCAGCTGCTAGGTGTCTGACTCGCACAAGATGTTGTGAACTTGTTACACCCGTGTTGGTGGAACTTCACTGGCTTCCCACGCAGCACAGAGCAAAGTTTAAAGTTCTGATGCTTGCTTATAGGGCTCTTCATGCATCTTCTTCATTGGCTTTGCTATGAAGGCATGTCCCCACCCTCTCTCTTTGCTCACCAGGATCATTGCTGGTCCCTCGCTCCAGGTGCAGATAAGGGGAGATCGTGTGTTTGCAGCTTAGGCTCCAACTCTGTGGAACTGTCTCCCTTTGACAGTCAGGCAGGCGCCTTCCCTCCAGATTTTTAAGTCAAGTCTGAAGGCCCACTATTATGTTCAGGTATTTTCACCACTGGAGTCTGCAACTTAGCCTTGTTTTTAATTGTTTTACTTTTTATCTGTTTTTGTATTTGTTTGTGTGATTGGTTTTTATTGTCGTGTACAGCACCTTGGGCTTCTGCTAAGGGTTGTGGAAGGTGCTCTTTAAAAGAATAAATAAAATGAAAAGAAATGACTAACATATCTAATTTTAACTAATGCACTAAATTGAACAATTTGACCTTTTTACAGCATTGAAAATTATTGTTTTTCTTGCAACAAAAAGCTCTTTTCACTTAAATCTTTCCTCTCATTTGAATGTGAATATCATCAAAATAAAAAAAGGTCGAACAGATTAAAAACACAGTTTTCTTTATTATAATCCTATTAAAGTGGACATTTCTGCTCATCCACTGCAATATAAGACGTAAAGCTTTGCAGTACCTGCCCTGTCTATCCAGGCTCTGTATCCATTCAGTTCTCTCTCCACCTGCTGCTGACGACGTAACTTCATGAAGGCTCTTCTGTTCTCCACCCTCTCCCTCTCCTTTGCAAATTCTCTGAAGAGAGAACCGGGCAAACGTCTGTCTTTCTCCACAACACACTCACGAGACAGAAAACTTGTTTTATGCACACAGAGGAAGAGGAAAACTCACCCAGACAGAACACCCAGCACCAGATTCAAGACAAAGAATGAGCCAATAATGATGAGAGGAATGAAGTACATCCAGTTCCACGTAGGACCCAACGCATCGTTGGTCTGAAACCCGTAACATATACAAAAATAAATATGTAAAAGCAATCAGTGTGGCTCATGTAGTTGGCAACAACATGGGCTCACGTTGTAGAGCACAGCTGTCCATCCCTCCATGGTGATACACTGGAAAACGGTGAGGACAGCAAACAGGATGTTGTCGAACTGCGTGATGCCGTCATTGGGTCCGATCCAGGTGTCGTTGCAGTCGTACTTTTCTGGACACCTCCTCACACCGCACGCAAATGCCAGCTCCGATGAGTCAACCGTCTCGTTATCTACAGAAATAAAACATAGCTGTTGTGTTTTTGCATACTGCAATACTTTCATAATGTCCAAACTAAGAGCTCTACCTTCAAACGTTCATGCCATCAGGGGAATGTTTTTAACTACATGATAATAAAACTGCCCTTGAGTTTGAAGGAATGCTAAAATCAAGTGATGCTCAAGAAGATGAAGGCTAATATTACCTCTTAAAAAAAGGTTTAGAAGATTTATTTTCAATAAAACGTTCAAGGAGAAACTCACACACATCTGAAGCTGAAATCAGCAGATGGTGATGTTATACTCGATACCGGTGACACACTCGTGGAGGATGGTAAAGAAACCATCTTATTGTGCAGCTCACACTCATGTTTAAAACCACAAATTGTCTTTTTCACACTTTGGTTGCGTGACAATTATCAAAGTGTTTGTTTATGAGCGTTATGTTATATAGAGCTGACCGGCTGCTGGTGTAGTGTTGTTTCCTACATAGCTGTGAGAGATGGAGTCGACAGTTTTAAGCTCAAAGAGCTCAATAATTTTTTAACAACTTAAAATACAATGAACAATTGCAAACATTAAATATTCTGTTGTCCTTCTCCACAGAAAATGTACTTTGATTTCTCACCTTCACAGCATTAAATCCAAGAAATGCTTTTATTTCTAAAGGGAATACATTTTTCTGATTCAACATGACCCAGGATAAAAACATTAAAGGTCAGGTATCAATCTCACAACGGCCTCTTTTCATTAATATTTGTGAGTGTTACGCTGGTTCTCAGTCATCCAGATCACGGTAATCCAAAAGGTTTCAGATGAAGGCAACTGCACTTATTCTGACAACGTTTTGCTTCTCATCCGTGGAGCTTTGTCAATTAGGACAGAAATATAGGAGAGTCAAGCTTTTAAACTGTAACTGCCTATTGTCGCTCAATGAGCAGAAACTCACTCTGAAAACCTCCCCTCTCTACCCCTGTTGAGTCGTTGGTCTCTATTGTGAGGGAGTTGTGTCTATTAGATGTATGCGGGGGTGAACTAGACTGAAACTGTTTGGGAATTAGATTCAGAGCTGCATACAGGTGCTGGAAAGGTGAAACCTAAGTCACTCCCTCAATTAATGTAGGTGTTTCCCATTTGGCATAGACAGCTTCCTTTACTCCTCTCTGAAACCATCTATCCTCTCTGTCCAGAATGTGTACTTTGTCATCTTCAAAAGTGTGTCCCTTGTCCTTCAGGTGTAAGTGCACTCCCATATTCCAGTTAGAATTGAGAAAGCTCCTCGGATGAGAAGCGAAATCGTCTTCAAGAAAGCAATGAAGTCCAGTTGCCTTCATCTGAAACCTTTTGGATTTGTGAGCGTTACTTCCTGCTGCTCTGAATTCTTTGTTTTTAAAGAGATTTGTGTTGCAATCGTCGACGCAGCCCATCTCAGAACAGGCCAGTGACAGTAAATACTATGGTGTGGCGTGTGATTACAGAGCAGTTGTTGACTAATTAAGCAGCAGCTAAATCAGCCAGCATCAACTCTAATAATACCTCTGAGCTTGCTGCTACTGCAATCTATGAAGTCCTCAAACAAAGATATTCACACCCTCTCTTTGAGGAAATTGAGTAAACCACATGTTTTAGTATGCTTGATAGTGAATTGTTCTCAGTCTGTCAAAAAAATTCCCCCCAAACCACCCAGAGACGTTGAAGCAGGTGCACTTTACACGCAGAAGAATATATATTATGATTATAATAGCTATATGGTTAATACTAAATATGTTTATGAAGTTTTTTTTGCATAAAGTCTGTCTCACATAATGTCAGCAGTTTCATTCTTGGCATTTTCAGTATCTTCCAGAATGAGCCATTTCAAGGCTCTGTCACTTTAAAGAAACACTAATGAGGTTTTAACACATGAAGCTATTGCTTTCAAATTAGGTTTGGTGATTCTTGAGGTTGAAACTTTACCAACTTCGGATTAGACAACCCTCTGCAGCCCTCTGCTGACCACAAACTTCACTTAACAGTGTTTTAGGATGGGTAGGTTCACTAGTGGGAGGTCTCTATCTGCTTTACGGCAATAGCTGTTTACTGTGCTGGTAGCTAGTAAGACTAGCAGTAAGCTTTTTCAGTTTGTTGACCATTAACAAAAGGTACAAGAAAAATAAGAATTTTGCCTTTTTTGTTGGTATCATGGGGGAGCCTGGAAGAAGATGTAAGAGAGGTGAAATAAAGAGCTAAAGCCCGAACGAACATTGACGTAGCCTACACTCGTTTGAGTGAAGGGTACGACATCATGACGGTGACCTTGCTTTGTTGTGACTTGTAGGTAATATAATTTTTTGTCCAACGGTGTGCATCATTTTATTTTGTGGCTTAATTTGAACCAGTTGGCCGATGTTGGTGCATTGTTAGCGCTAGCTACAGCAGGTTGCTGCATGGTCGTGTATGACAGTTGTGATTCCACTTTCCAGCAGGATAGAGAAGAGGGACACTCTTTAGTGTTGCTTTAAGAAAACAAGCTGGAGCTGACCACGCCCACCTGGCCCAGCACTCCAGCTGCTATAAGCTAAGCAGCTCATTATGTAGGTGGGACTTGCATTTTCCTGTTTGAAATGTCACAAATAGGGACTTTTTAAAAAATGGGTTGTTTTATACACATAATTCCTAAAACCAAACACCGACAGAAAACAGATCGACAGGTTTTTGTTTTCACGGATGGAGTGTTTATGCAGTAGGGAACCACATGGAAGCACAAAAGAAAGAAAAAATGTGAGTTTTGCTTAATATGTCCTTTTTAAATAGTTGAAACCAATTTTTTTTCATGACCAAATTTTGACAGATTTTAAGAGAGCAGCTTGAGCAGATTTTACCCAGAATGTCGTCCGATGGCTGGCAGGTATGGTGAAGCTTCCCGCTGTAAAACTCCAGGCCAATGATGGCGAACATGAGGATGGCGAAGAACAAGAGAAGGCCAATCTGGAGCAGTGGGATCATAGCTTTCATGATAGACTTCAACACAATCTGCAGACCTGAAGGAAACAGTAAAAATAGAAGAACACAATAATCTAAACTTGTTACTGGCTTTGAAAAAAAAAGCAACCAGGGACTTAATTTTGCCACATCAAATGACCAGACCAGAGTACAGAGAAGCAAAAGCTGTAATTAAAGGAGATAGTTTTGGTGGTTTTTATTTTTTAAGTAAAACAGGTATTTTCTAAATGCAGAACTTTTTTATTTACTATGGAGAAAGTGTGTGTCTGCACTATTCATAGAACTTGTAGTTTTTTACTCTTGGAGAAGCTACTCTCCTTGTATGACAGCCTTCATCTATGAGACAATTGTTTTTTACAACATAGATGTCGTCGTGTAAATGGTTTTTATTTAAAAAAATATGCAAATCACAGATGAATGAACTAGAGAAACCAATTTTCTATTCAAGAATTAGCTGACTCATCTAGCAGCAGCTGTTAGGACACTCGTTCTTCTCAGAACTGCTTCAGTTTAAACATTTCTCAGAATGAGTCTAAAATATTTAAAAAAAAAGGTCTTGCAGGTACACGTTGTGCAGAAAATACAGTTTTATTCAAGTAAAAGTATAAATAAAATGTATTTTCACCAAACAGATCTGGGTTTATTTTAGCTGGGGACATATTCTGAAGAGACAGGTGATGTTTAGAGGTCAGTAGGTGACTCACTGGGGATCCCGGAGACAAGTTTGAGAGGTCTCAGGACTCGCACAGCCCTCAGGGTACGGAGGTCCGCAGGAATGTTCATGTGGGAACCAGCGGTTGCCAAGATCCTAGTGAAACGATAGATTACAGCACACTGTCAACTAACTAAGATCTATGATTTCTGTCTGTGGTGTTCTTTGAATTGAAAAATGGACATAAGGATTTCTTTCCACCAGGACAGCTTTAGAAATGTGTCAAAGAAAAAGAAAAAAAGCAAAGAACAAACTGATTTCATGACTTGCAGACAACTGTACAGCCTGTGAGCGGTACAGTATATTCATTTAATGCACCAGACTCAGCATGGTGGGAGACAAAGAATGCACAGCCACATACACCTGGCAGGCATTTCTACTCACATCTACCCACACACTCATCGATGTGCCTCTGCCTACACAGAAACAGTGGAAAATAGCAGAAACCGCATCTGTATGTTTGGCACCAGATGGAAAAAGCAAATTGTCATATTCAATTAGAAAGGGATTGCATGCTGGAGCCACAAATGCAAAATATAAGTGATAATCCTGAACCAGGATGCATATTTAAGCATTTGTGTTTAACTGAAGAGATCAATACAAGAATACGAAAATTATCCTTAAAAAAAGCTTTTGAGATTTACCCATTTCTCTCTTTTATACTCACAATTTCAAACACAAACTTAGAAAATCTTTAGACAAAGCTTGAAAGTGTGGGGGAGAGAGTGCGTGTGTGTGCTTGAATGCATGCATGCAGCATGTGTGTGTGCGTGCGTGCGTGTGTGTGAGATCAGGGAGTAGAAAGCACATGGCAGAAACTCAAGTGTAAACCCACGCAGACTCTCTCCTGAAAGCAGTGGGAGGGAGAGAGGCCAGGCGAGCGAGTGAATGAGTGCAGCCATGTTCATCACTGATGCAGATAAATCTGAAAATGCTCTCAAAATGTTCCGAACTTTTGGTAATAGTTCAGCGCGGGTTCTGAATGCGGTGCGCGGGCCGGCAGCTGCTGTTACAATCAATCATCGAACTGGAGCACGGTTTTTCTCTTTGAACAAAGTGACCCAAACATCTTAAGAGACTGCCTGTTTTCATGATGGAGACAGAAAACTCACTTATTTTATTCAAACGTCTGACAAAATTAAGATATTTTCTAATTTGTTAAAAAAAAGTTTTAGATTTGAAAACTCTGATGGAAGATTATTGACAGTAGAAATTATTTTAATTAAAAATGGGGTGATAGAAATAAACAAAATTTCCTGTTCACTTTGTTACAGCTGCAAAATCATTTTAGGTTTCCATACTCTCTTTTGGTTGGTTTCTTTTGTCTTGTTCTGATATTATGGTCTGTTTCCTTCTGATTTGCCCATTTCCAACCAAGGGGCAAACATCTCCTGCCAAAAGCGAAGCCAATGCCAAAGTGACAAAAATTGCTGCCCTCATCCACTAGGAGCTGATTTCATAAAGAAGCAAGTTCCCATTGGCTCCCATGTTAACCCTCTAGAGGCAGGCGCTGCAGATTTGCTACGTTAAAACCTACCTACCTTTTTACTCCACATACCTTTTTCATGAGCATTTTTAACTCAGAAGTACCTCTGAAGGACTTAGTTATTCGTCTTTTTATCAAAACTTATTTTGAGCCTGAGAGGGTTAAAATTCCCAATTTCAAAGCAGAAATTAACAGCCTGGTACAAAAAACATTCCAGGTTTGTAACTGATCCATTTAGATGTAATTAAAGCTTGAAATCATGAAAGGGGTGTGACCTTTTGACTGACAGGTGTCAGATGAGCTGTCAGCACTAGCGGCTTGCCCTCCTGCTTGCTCAAGGAGAGGCCTCACCATAAAAGTGCTACACCCTAGGTGGCGAAGGCTGGCAGAGTCGCTGGGCCGTGATGTTCTGGCTAAATGCACCCACCAACATCCGTTAGCATCGGTTAGCTCATAGCTCGGAGTTTGATGAGTGTCAGTCATCTGCTCCTACCCTCAGTTTCATTTTTGTATTTTCTAGGAGTGAAACATACTCTTCTCAGCTCTTCGGAAACATATGGGTGACGGTGCGGAGGGTTTAAACATAATATACAATGTGAATGTTTACAACCATGCAGGGAAATCAGTTTTCCAGAGCCTAACATGTGTATAAACACCATAAATGTTTTGTTAAACAAATGCTAGCTCATAATTAGTCTATAGATTTTTAGGTTCCTAAACAGAATAATTATGGCTAATTCTGCAAGAGTATAACTTATGGGAGTAGAAAGGTTTATTATGAAGAAATTGCATGTTTTAAAGAAAAATCTACACTACACTGATTATTCACCTAAATTAGCTGGTGAAGGATTTCAGTCATCCAGGGCACAATAATCCTGGATGATCAGAAACCAAATGACTACACAAAACAAAGCACAGAAGAGCTAATTCCTCAGGTCAATGTTCTTTAGTCCACTAATATGCAGGTTGCAGATATACAAATGAAAAACAATGTTTTGAAGGAGAAAAATAATCAGTCTTTGTCAAAAGAAAACAGCATTAAACAGAGTAGGAAGCCAACCACTGTCCAGCTTTGAATCTAATCCTCAGATGGTTTCACAGCAATTCACACCTTCAGGAGAGTAACCAAAACATCTCTCAGGTGAATCAGGGACAACTAAGACCTTAGCAAACCTCTGGAAGGCGGATCGGAGGAGTGATGTGAAAACATCACAGTGGTGGATCTTTGTGAATCAAAAACAATCTCGCCAATCATTATTTTGAAGCTATGACTTGTGGGAGTTTTAAACCACCAATTTTCTTATTTCCTGTAGCAGATGTTAACGTCAGCTCATACTAAGATATTAAAACAACCATATGAACAGGGAAGAAAGTTATCTCAGTGTTGTGACACGTTCTCTGTACTCCTGGACCACCAGCAGGGCTGCAGCTTCGATGCTTTTGTGGGAGTTGGTGATCATAAAAGGTGACGGTGTTATTTACTTGTTGTTTATGGAAAGCTGCTAAATCATTTAGTCACAACAAGGGGTGTTGCATTCCCAGCTGCTTGTTCACACACCTGGTCATTAAACCACCAAATAGTTCCCAAGCACGGCCACAGCTGCAGCTCACCGCTCCCCTATATATATATATATATATATATATATATATATATATATATATATATATATATATATATATATATATACATATATATATATATATATGTATATATATATATACATATATGTATATATATATATATACATATATGTATATATATATACATATATGTATACATATATACATATATGTATACATATATGTATATATATATACATATATATATATATATATATATATATATATATATATATATACATATATATACATATATATATATACATATATATATATACATATATATACATATATATATAATTATATATATATATAAATATATATAATTATATATATATATATACATAAATATAATTATATATATGTATATATATATAAACATTTGGGCTCCCCATTTTGCAGTTTCCTTATTCTGCTTTTATATTTATTAATACTTTATATTTTATTTTCACTCTCCTGGTTCTGAGTTTTACCTCTGGGTATTTTCCTTTTGAGCTGCACAGTCGTGCAGTGGCTAGCACTGTTGCCTTGCAGGATAAAAGGTCCTGGGTTCAAATCCCAACCTGGGGTTGTTCTGTGTGGAGTTGTCATGTTCTCCTTGTGCATGCGCGGGTACTCCAGCTTCCTCTCACAGTCCAATAACATGACTGTCAGGTTGATGGATCTCTCTAAATTATCCTTAGGTGTGAGTGAGTGTGTGTGCTTTGTTGTTTGTCTTGTGTGTCTCTGTGTTGCCCTGCGATGGACTGGCAACCTGTGCAGGGTGTACCCCGCCTGTTTTCCTGGAGACTGCTGGAGTAGACACCAGCCCCCTGTGACCCTGCATGGACAAGCGGGTACAGAGAATGGATGGAATTTTCCTTTTTAACCTTGGATCCTGTTACCTCTTTCTCATTAATGTACAGGTTCCCATCTTATAATAATCAAGTCTTCTGATCCTTATTTATTTGTAATGCACTTTCCTGATGGTTTTTACCACGTGCAGCTTACATCTGTCACTTACCAGGTACTGTATGTGCTCTCCCCCCAAGACCTTGCAGATGCTCCTATGATACCAGTGAAAGTAGGTCAGTGGTGACTGAATGTGAATATTTACTTTACAAAGGTTAACATGTGAAAAAAAAGAATATATATACACACACAAAGGTTAACGTGTAAAAAAAAAGAAGATATATATATATATATATATATATATATATATATATATATATATATATATATATATATATATATACATATGTATGTATATATATATATATATATATATATATATATAATTTATATTTATATATTTTTTTATAGAATCAAACGTTATTGTGGTCTTATCGTGATGTACAGAAGAATTTAGATATCTTTCATAAAAGCTTACTCAACTTGAAATTATTCAGGAAATGATCCATTTTAAATTTAATTTTACCAACAAATCAACATTTTTTTACATGATTTGCTTTGAGCAACAATTTCGAGTGTCATTATAATCTGAAATAAGTTGGAGTGAAATGCCCCATTGACAATTCCTTCTCAACGGGAATGAAATGAGTTACGTTTGGATTAGGTGACAAAATGAAAATGCATAAAGTCAAAACCTCTCAAAAAATGACCACACAGTTTAGCACTCAGTCATTTTGAAACATATTTTTAGGGAAAAATGTTTATAAGTGTGCAACACTGAAAAATATTTTTTAAAATAATTATTTCTGATTATAACCGGTCACTCTCAGTTTTTCATGCAGGCTGAACATGAAAATAGTCTCCTACACATATCTCCTGCATTAGCTTCTGATAGAAAATAGATGGTAAAACTCTAGGATTAGAAAATCCTGACAGATCTATGTGTGTGTGTGTGACTAGGGGGGTGGTAGTCTGTGGAAGCAGCCTTCAGACCAAACTCAAAACAAAAGCTGCAGCAGCTCCTTCAAGGCTGCACTTTGAGCACAAACAGTTCAGAGGAGGTTCCATCAAAATTAAAGCAAATAGTCTGTTCTGTTCAGTGGTGCCTCGTGAGACATTCGTACTTCTTCAGCAGAAACTAAAAGCAAAAAACAATATTTACTATCAGTTTTGATGTAATTCAATGTAGTTTGCACTCATATATGTGTTGTATAGTAAATGCTGTGAAAATAAAAGTGCAATCTTGCATTGCATTATTGCATAAAACTGTAAAGATAAAAAAGAAGTAACTAAATAAATACATGCATGTTAATGAAAAGACTAAAAACGAGATTACGGGTTTATTTACTAAGAAAAACTTCTGAATCAACACGGTGGTGGTGCACCACGATTTACAATTGGAACTTGTTCAGAAAGGGGGAAAAAATTCAGTTTGGACAAAAAAAAAAATCTGATGGCAAACATCTGCATTTTGCTGAAATTATTAGTCAAGGATAGAAGTGGCACATCGATGTGCACCAGGGCCACTAAAATTACAGGAAGATGCTTATCTCTTCCTTGTCGGCTCTTATCGAGAAGCACTTTTGCTCAAAATTGCACCAAACAAGCTCTGAAGAGACCGACTTCATTACATGCACAGAATGCAGCCTCTCCCAGACACCTCCACCTACAGGAAGAACACCACCAAAAACTACAGCAATCAGCAGCGGCAACCTGCTCACCATCTCTGCACCGCTGAATTAACAGTAACATCAGCTAATTAATAGATTTGAAACAAGACAGAACAAAACCCACACAATTACTGCACAAACAGCCATGTTCACTTTTTTTTGTCGTCTTGATATCAGGAAAAAAACGTTGGAATTTGTGATTTATGTGTTTAAAAAGTTCATCTAATGATGGAAACTCCAATCTGAGTCTGAGTCCGACAGGTTTCCAGGTTCATGAATGTGACTGAATAATAACGGCTGCTTCTTTAAACTTCTCCACCTGTTTATTGTTTTTCCTCTTTGTCAATATTGCAAACACATCAAAACACGAGTTGTCATCATGAGAGGCGTCATCAGCAGAAGCTTCATCTGTCATCTCACTGTAAACAAAAACACAGCATTTGTTATGCATCACGTCCGGCCTCCTGTGTCTCTCACATTCCCTCTCTGAGTGTTTTTCACATGGAAGGGAAGCTTCATGTTCACTTTTGCACGTCATTTTTTCTTCCAGCAAGTGAGCAGCTTTCTTTTTTTTTTCCTTACAATTTTTATCGACTTTTGTTGATTGCTTTGGATTCTAAAAAACTTCTTTTCAATCAGAGTACTCGAATTTTGTAGAAGAGACTAATAAAGAGTAAAAAGCGTTACAAACAGGCTACATTCTTTTGTGCTGCCATGTGGGTCTCCACTGCCTCTGTATACACTCAAAACGTGAACAATATCTCTGCTTAAAACAAAAACTGTTTTAAAATATAGAATAGAACTACCTTTTATGTGCTGTTGGAGGAGCAGTGACTAATCCGAGCCTCTTCTTGGCATAAGAGCTTCTCAGCTTATAGCAGCCTGAGCAGGGGATGAGCGGGCTTGTTTTCCTAAAGAGTAAGTCACCCCCTACTAGAGTCTTACTCCACCCTCTTTTCCTTTTTGAGAAATGCTTTTAAAGGAGCTGTTGCCTGGCAGGCCAATTGAGCGGCTCAGAGGCTGTGACTGACAGCATTCAGCCTTCCACCCCCACTGCCCTGGTTGCTCTCGAAGTTTCTCCGTTGGAGAAATGAGCCGTTAAAACACACACACACACACACACACACACACACACACACACACACACACACACACACACACACACACACACACACACACACACACACACACACACACACACACACACACACACACACACACACACACACACCTCTCAGTCGAAGGAGCAGAGAAACAGCAGCATGCTGGTGGATTTTCTCTCCATGTTCACTAGAACAACATGATGAGGACATTTCTTTTGTTGAAAGAGGCAACCAGCTCATATTGTGTTGGCTGGTGAGCGGCCGAGCCACCTGGACGCGTGGCCCAGGTCTCAGCCACGCCTCCTGATCTTACTGGGTACCACTTAGCCATTAGCCATGGCAAATCCAAATTCAATTTAGTGCAGAGTTTTAACCCTAATAGGGCGCAATAATGATGGTTTTAGGCTCAGATTTTGAATTTTGAAAAAGATGCACTAAAATGCCAGAATAATGATGTCTACAGAACTATTAGACACTTCACAATACAGTTAATCAGCAAACAAAGTTGATTTGGGGGCGACTTGCTTTTTAAAATGACGTAGCTCATTCTGGAAGGTACTAAAAAAAGTCAAGAATGAAACTGCTGAAATCACTTCATATGAGACAGATTTAGTGTTAAGAACTTCATAAACGTGTTTTATACAGAACATAGAACTATTTTAACTTAAGAAAAAAGTCACAATATGTCTCCATTAAATGACTTTTGTTTGCACTAAATGCTGATGTGAACTGATTGGAAAACTGACATTACACACCAGCTACTACGGTTACTATTATCATTATTTATTTGTACCATCATTGTGAGTTCTGTGCTTGGTGAACAATCAGCGACTTGTCTCGTGGCAAAAACAAGCAACCAGATATTCAAAAGCAAGACCGGTGATTAGTCCACATAATTTATTCCCGTTTCTGATTTCTCGTCATTATCCGGCTGCGTTCTTGTTGGTTGACTAAAGAAATCAGTCACAGTCCTGCACAACTTGTTTATGAAACCTCTGAGACTGCTTGAAGTTTGTTGTATGTCATCTTTGACTGTTGAGAGGATGATGGTGAGCCAGACGCACTAAATGACCACAGATTGAAGCTAACGACTCAACATTTATGCAGCAAGCCTTCCATGAGGACAGATGTGACCAGAGGTTAAAGTGGTGACTGAACTGTGCAACGGCCACAGTTTAGTCTCCGAGTCTTGGTGTTGTGAACAGAAATGTGTACCTGTGTGCGTCAAGAAGGAAAGAAGAACTCTTGGGAAAATAATGCAAATTCTAATTGTATGCAAAACTAAAAGCTGTCATTGCTTATAATAAACAGACCTGACAACATAGAGAACATGGTCGGTAAGATGGAAATACAAGATCTGAATTCAGTCCTTGGTTAATTCAGTCATGCATGCATGACTTCTCTCTCTTGGTATCACTTGTATGTACCAGATGGTCAATGAATCACTCCCGACTCCCACCCAGTTCAATTATTCATCCTGTCTAAAGAGCATCAATTTTAGCCGAGTGTCACAATCTATGAAAAGGACAGCAGCGAAACCTGATCATACTCACTCACTGAGAAATGTGCACACACACATCTGGGTTCAATATCATCATGTTTGATGAGGGGGTTATCAGAAATAATTGACCAACGAGAGGGCAGCAAGTTCATTGGCATCAGTTTTTGTCTGCAGCCTCAGAGTACTTGCGCATTCACACACACACACACACACACACACACACACACACACACACACACACACACACACACACACACACACACACACACACACACACACACACACACACACACACACACACACACACACACACACACACACACACAAACACACACACACACACACACACACACACACACACACACACCATTAGGGAGCCATTTCACAGCTAATCAAAGCATCACGTCCACCTGTGCCAGTCGGGTCGCCGCAGGATATAATCGACCATTTTAGCAATCCCAGAGACATAAATTGAATTTTGGGTAAGTTGTTACAGCTGAGGTCATTTTTTTGCTACACATTCCTCCATCAGATTAAGGGTTTTAATTGAGCCTTTTGTCCCAGCAGATTTGCTTCTAGCAATTCATTAATATGAAATGGAATGAATGCCTCCAGTGCTGGCCCAGTGGCCTCGATTTGATTCCCAGCCGGCTTCTATGACACATGTGTGCTTTCTTTTAAGTCTGACTTACTTGTACTGGGCCACTGGAGTCACAGTGTGCGTGTGCGTTCGAATGAGTGTGTGGATTTGAGACAGCGAGTGAGGACAGGAAAGCAGCATATGTGCAAAGGGGGGAAAATGTGTCAGATTGGTGGCAGGAAATCAGGTCGTCTGTTTCCAATTCCAGCCACAACTGGAACTATAACGAGGAAGATCTGCGAGCTGCAGAAAAGTACGACTTTATGGGTTTCATACTGTACATGGAACAGTTTCAGTTAGACGTGAGGATGTTAACTTCCAATTTTGAGTCTATGCATTAAAACGATTTATCAGAGCAATGCTGAAAAATGCATGACAGGAGCAACACAGTCCCCATCTGATCAGTGATGCTCAGTTTGAACAATATTTAAACTTTTGAACTTTGACTAAGACAGAACCAAGTGACATAAAGTCTTGGCCAGCATTAGAATGAGCATGATTACCAATGCTAAGTTCAAGAAAACAAAGTACAGGTGCTTTATTTGGACAGAAATGGGCAGTGCTCTCCTTTAAAGCTATCAGTCATTATCAGGGGCGGATTTAGAATTGAAGAAGATCCGGGGCTCAGGCCCAGATGAGTGAAAGATATTTTTAGCATGTGCAAGAAAATTGGTGTATTTTTTTACACCTATATATGGGTGTAAATTTTATATTTTCATTTAAAGAAAAGTTTAAGATATTTAGGAAAAAAGGTGCTATTATTGTTCCAACTAGGCTCTGCTAGCTCATCGTCTAAAACAGCGCCTCTTGCTGGAAACCAGAACTGACGTCGCTCAAGGAAAACGTTCCTGTTGCTGCTCAGAAAAGCAAAAGGATTTGCAGCAGCAGCACAAAGCTCCAGTTTCTGAATAAGAATTTAAATTTATGTTACATATTGAAGGCGCACAGCCATTGAGTTTTAAGCCAGCAGCAAGACTTGATGGAAACAAGCTAAACAGGAATTATTAATTTAAATGGCGAAAGAAGAGCTGCTGAAGCATGGGAACAGACTTGGAAACGCTAACTGGTTAGAACATTTTTTATAGGTAATTAAATCATGATCGCTGCTATCGCTGCTCCGAGTACATCGCTATGCTTCCTGTTTACTAAATGTGAATACGGCGTTGGTCTAAAACGATCACGTGAGAACCACTTTACTACTTTCTCATTACGCTCGGCTCAAAAGAAAGTAGTCCCACATTCAAACAGCGATCTGAATAAAAAGCGGGTCTTCTTTAGAAGAAAGTTTACTTCTGAAATCAGTACAAATGTACTATCTTTATGAAACAAACAGCTAGTTGCCACAAGAGGTGGGAACGAAATGAAATGAAAACAAAATATGTAGTGGCGACATACTGGATGGGTCCGCCACTCTCCAACACTTAATCAGTCGACACTGAGTGAGCAGCTATGCCTGTTTTTGTGCACTCTACAGCTCCAACGACCAGCATACAATTGAAAACAGATTATGTGGGATTACTGTGGACTTGTCTAGCCCAATGAATGCACCGGAGGTGACTGGTGACCCATCCAACATGGCGGCCTGCAGTTACACCAGCGTCCCAGCTCATGTCACCCCTACGTTTATATGATCTGATCAATATGCTTCTCATATTTATTTTCTGTTGTGGAAATCGATGTCCAGACAAACAGGAGTTTGTAGCCTACAACCCCAACATACACAAACATTATCCATCATTAAACTAGTTGAATCGGTGTTACCTCAGAAGAAAATAACTGGAGCCAAGCATGTCTTCCTCTGGGTACGTAATGTGTCACGTGACTCCAAAACCACACCTTTTTTAGGGAAACCTGCCCACTTCCCTTGATTTCGTGTTTTTAAAACACCTGCTTGTTATCAGAAGTAACGTTTTGACCTTATGTTTTACTACCATTTAAAAAAAACATTAAAGATGCTCTTTAAAGCAGACAAAAATATTATTTCCATGTAACATTCATAACATTATCATGCTTTCCACTTTCTTTCCACTTAATGACACTTTTCAAACAAAATTCAAAAACCAGAATCATCACATGGTGTTCTTGAGATTTTTAGTCCAAAATATGTCCTAATATCCATGTTTGCATCAGTTTTTCCATAGTTGCATCCAAAGTGCAGAATGCAGGCTGCTGAACTGGTTTGAGGCTCAGACTTTATGCTGCTGCCGGCTCTCTGATGGACTTTGGTACGGTGTGTTCATTCCAAACCGCTTTTATTTGCTCAAAAGTAAAATTCTGTTTCAGGACTTGGGCCCAAGTAGTCATCCCCTAGCTCCGCCTCTGGTCAAAATAAAAAATTCAAAGAGCATTACCAGTTACTCTGACAGATTAATGACAAAAATTAAGTGATTTTTTAAAAATGTTTTTTGTCATCCAGTTTTGCAGCTAAATTAACACTACTACAAACAACAGGGCCAAGATTCAAAGGTGTTTGCTGCTAGTCTAAGGGCATCAATCTGAGCACAAAAAGCAAACTGGAACAAAACTAAATCTCTTGTTTGTCTAAATCTTATGAAACAACTGTTCTGATTCCTCCCTCCTTTCCTCCAACAACTCAGGACCATAGCTCTAACGACACATTTAAGATAACCTTCCTCTTATTTACAGGGCTAGTGCTTGTTTTAAAGTACGAAACTGCTTCCGCCTTTATTTCTGAAAACACAAACTGCATGCACTTTGAGAGCTTCCTGTTTCGTGAAAAGATGACACTCAGCTTTGAAGTCTCTGCTTACTTCTCTCTGAACACAGTAACTCCACCAATCATCCTGCTGAACCCAGCAAAGTGCAGAAAATGTTGCACTTTGAAAAGCCATTATAAATCGTCACCCACCTCTCTCTTAGTAAACCCTTTTTTTTTCCTGCCACTCGTAGAGGAACAGGGATTGTGTGTTTCTTGTGTTGTTGAATACCAGAAGAAACTACAAATGTAATCGGTTTGTAGAAAAATAGCCACCTGATATGAATGAATTCTCTTCTTTGTAGCTCTGTTGGAAACCTTCCTTCAGCCCAATCGATACCTTTCTACATTTTGTTAAACAGAACAATTCTGTAATTGGCTCTTACAGCAAAAGCTATTATATAACTCTCTCCTATGGCCTTAAAATGATGCTCCAAGTCATATCTCTATTTTCAGAATGGCTCACATTTTTGTTGCCCTGACAGATAAGTGGCAGGAAAAAGATGTTGTTCTTCAGAAACTGACCGCTGTGCACGTCTGAATTGTTATTTAATGGGATATTACACATTTTTTTCATATTTTAAAATCATTTTCTTGAGCCAGTATGTGATCAAATGAGCCTTTGTAGAGTTAATAAAATGTCACTCAGACCCCCACCTCCCCCTGTGGCCAGAATACCGCATTTGCAACTTCAGAGCACCAAGCCACGACCAGTAGACTTGGAATAAAATAGAGCTGACGTTGCATTATCCTTCCAGCAAATTTCCTACATGTTTAAGATAATAAACACAGCTGATTTGTTCAATTTAGTGATGAATCACTCCTGTAGACACTAATGAAGGATGGGGAGACATTTCAGCTGTTAGATTGATGTGTGAAAAAGACGAACGCACAGCGAGGGGATACGTTTCACTTTTGCTTTGACCACAGATAATTAATAATGGACACTAGGAGGTGGTAAAAGCAAGCAAAACAGCTTAGTGTCCCTTTAATGAGGAATTCAAAGGAATCAAAAGGAAAACCAAAATGAAGACTTTAACCTGCAAATCCTTCAACGAGGCCGCTGTTCAGCCTTTACTGGTCAATAAAACGTGAAGCTGATGTTGCTTTTATGTAAGAGATGGATCGAGAAAGGCAGCTGGAAGGACAGAGAAAGAAGAGATGCAGAGAAAAAGAAAGATGTGGGTGTCAGATTGAAATGAAATGTCGACACGCCAACAGCAATCTTGCCTGCATGCTGGATGCTGCACCATGGGCAGCAAAGCACTGGTAGAGAAAAGGATCGCTCTGCACGATTAATCCACTAAAGTCATGCTACAGGGAACAAATTAAGGCTCTCATCATGTTTGTTTTTTCCCTTTCCTGCCTCTTCTTCTCTTTGTCCTTTCTTCTCCATCCACATGATCTCTCCAAGCTTTTATTTGCAGAAACAGCAATGCATTCACATTTAATTCGCAAAGGTCCTGGGGGCGAACCAAGCAGGTTTTAGACACAAGTGCCAATCCACTTATCCACCCACCTATCTCTGACTCCAGAGCCTCGCCGTGCCATGCAAACACACTTCTCACAGCGTTTACATGTCATGTTTTCTCTCTGACACGTGTAGCATTCATGAAGAACATACACAGGCACAGGAATGCACATGAGTACGGTCAACAAACCACACGGATTATCAGGAGCGGCACGTCTGCATTGGAGGCTGTTCAGCTGCAGCACAAATACACATATGAAAAATATTGATAAACGCTGACATGAGCGTCGGCACATGCATGAACGCACCGACACAACTTGACAATCGGTGTCTGAAATTAATCTTTTGCTTCACCAGCCAGAGACTGGTAAACTAAAAATGAGTTTTGTCACAAATTAATTGAAGAATCAGTTGCTGGGTCTTAATTTAAAAGTGTTCTGAGTCTCATACTTCAGTAAAGTTTTTTGTTCATTGTGCAGTTTGACGTCTTTCTAAACGCTAACACACACATTTGTCCACAAATTCACTGACATTTCTAGCTTGATTATTTGTGAAAGAATAAGATATTCAACATGTTTATTTCTTATTGGAAACCTCAAAAAAAAATACCTGTCAGGAATTGCTCCTGCAGCACCTTGTGTCTCGTGTCTCGTCTCCCCTTGTTACCCTACCACCTGTTTCCCTGATTATCCACATGTATTTAAAGCCCCTGTTAGTGCTTGTCTATGTCAGATCCTCATCTTGTCTTCCTGTTGTGTCATCGTAACTGACATTATTCAGATAAAACTGTTCTTTGTTGTTGCCAGTCTGCTTCCTGTGCCTGCTCTCCTACATTTGGGTCCAAACCAACACCAGGACGGACAAAAAGGCTTCATGGATGAATAGAATGAAGTATATAATTACTAATGGAGGCTCTGCATGACTGTTACAGGTCAGGAGCATTTAGGTTGGTAGAAACCTTCTTAGTCTACTTTTCAGCTCGCATAGCTTTTGCAGAAATCTATTACAGTATGTTATAAGCAATGAGGAAAAAAGAGGATTTGAAGCAAAGATTTGCCACTTTGATGTAAATTCAGATTCTGCTGATGCAACTCACCCACTGAGGACCACTATGAAGTCCATGACGTTCCAGCCGTTCCTCAGATAAGCCCCTTTATGGAACACAAAACCAAGCGCCACCAGCTTGATGCCCGCCTCAAAACAGAAAATCCCAATAAAGTACGGCTCTGTCTTCTCCTGTGGAAGACAAAAAAACAATACAGAAGTCAGGAAGCTCTTCCAGAAACTTAATAGCACAGCAGGTAAACGATTCCACAAGGAATATTTTAATAAAACTAGAGGTTTTGATGATAATCGTGAAGGTTGGCTTTTCTGTTTTGGCTCAGACTTGGATCATCTGAAAATAATAAAGGTTTATTCTACAAACAAATAGTCACATTATGATGACCATCATTAGAGATCACAAAGAGAAAGAGATGTGAAAATCGTCAAGATATTTCACTTTTTTTCTACAAACACTGGAAGACAGAAGATTATGAGCCTTCTAATCAGTAAATCCTGCGAGGGTGGGATGGTTAAACTCTAGAGTTTAAAATTCCAAGATTTTTTAAATTTCACATATTTAGGTAGGATTAGGCACAAATAAACCTAATCAAAGGTAGTTAAATTACCATTGTTGAGTGAAACAAATGACTGGTAACTTTGCAGTGATGCAAGAAAAGATACACGATCAAAATGATTCTGAATTGTTGTCATTTCCATTTTCTGTCATAATACAAACTAAATGTGATCATTTTTATGCAAACCAAAGTGAATGCATGCAAACAAATGTGTTTTGGGATGCTTTTTTATGACCAGTCACATAAAATTATGACTAAAACAGCAAAACTTGAGTAGAAACTGAGAGAATATTCATTATTATTTTTCACAATCTTTCCAGAACTATTATTTGTTCACATTTTTCATGATCCGATTGTTCCTCGGAGCTATAAACTAAGCCATGCAACTATCTACCATTGTAAAAGCATTTTAACTTGCTGCAGGAAAGCAATAAAGGTCGACTTCCTGCCGCAATTCAACAACTATCAGCAGTAACATTTCCTGAACATTAAAACCAAAATGTTTGCCGAGATGCATTTCTGATTCTTTATTAGAAAATTCAAGTCCTGAGAAAATTTGACTACAGAATAATTACTGAAACACAGCTCCTTTGTTCTGTGAAAATCTGCACATCAGAGCACCGCAAACCTTAAACTGCCACACATTTGTTTTCCACCCCCTCATGCATCTACATTTTAATATCCTGCTGAAAAAGAAAAGCTTGTGCTTTTGTCTCACCAGTCTCTTTGCCATGGGGGTCTTGTCTTCTCCAGGGAGGTGCTGCTCCAAGGCCAGGACAACACAGTTAGCAGTAATGGTGGCCAAGATCATGTACTCGAATGGTGTAAAGGTCATAGGGTCAAGGAAAGTTCTCTCATCATAAAACACGGACACAAAACAGACAAGCAGAGCTAGAAAAGGGGAAATCTCACTAAAAACCAACTGATGTAGTAGTTATTTAATGGTATTGCTGCAATTAGCAAATTATTAATCAGTTCCAAACACATTTAGCTTAATTTCATTGGCAGAAACTTCCAACATGCTGTGTGTAAACGAATTTCGGAAGAGGTCCACAAGTGTTTTCAGGAAGATAAAAGAGCCTGATGGATGAATAAGTGAGAGATAAATTATGACATGCTTCATATTTTCCAGTATTGAAAGCAATCTGTCAGAGAGAAGCCAGTATCCATGGCAACATGCTTTTAAAAGTGCTTTTCATGAAGAGAAAGAGAGCAGGTTAGGGAGGGGAGAAGTGTGCTGTGAAGTCACCTTGGCCTGATGGTGTAACTGCACTGAGTTAAAGCAAACATCTCTTAGAGATCCTGTAACTAACAGATGATAAACCTGCAGAAAAATGCACCATACTTCTATTTATTTAGCATATGTACTCTCCGGGTCCTCCGGCTTCCTCCCACCGTCCAAAAACATGACTGTTAGGTTAATTGGTCCGTCTAAATTGTCCTTAGGTGTGTGTGTGTGTGTGATTGTTAGTTCTGTGTGTCTCTGTGTTGCCCTGCGATGGACTAGCTCTCTGTCCAGGGTGTACCCGCCTGATTGCCCATTGACCGCTGGAGATAGGCACCAGCCAGCGGGTTCAGACAATGGATGGATGGATAATGTGCATGGGATGTTTATCGTGATTGAGAGGGACGAGAATAAAGTATTGAACAAATAGTATAATTATACGTTTAAATGGTTTATTAATAAAAAAAATAAAAATAGATTTAAGATCTATCCCTAAAGTTCCCAAAAGACAAAAAGCTTCTATTGATGTGTAAGTTAAGCTATGATGACAAACTATTAATCAACTTTCCTTTTTGTGAACAATCAGTTGTTGTCTTGTTACTAAAATATTAAAACTTTAATTTTAAAGCTACTGCAAAGAACGTTTTTGGAACGTTAGTCCACAAAAATGTCATTTTATGAGATTATACTTGGAAAACTTATGGGTAATTTGTCTATTTTCAATCAATTTAATTAGAAAAAGTTGTCGTTTACAATTTAAAACCTTGAAATGTTCTTCAGATATGTTGTAAAAAGTATTTGAAAGCGATATGTGTTTTATACCAAGTGATCTAAAAATAGAACATCTTTTATTTGGCATGAAAACATTTAAAAACCTAATTTATTCCAATCACGAATCAACAGAAATACAATACAACTTCTCATCTGTTAAATGGAACACATTAGCATAATTTTAGGATCTTATTAACCAATCACTGCCTTTTTACACAACACTCCACATTTTCCCACACCAGCACACAAATCAGGAGACACATGGGGTTGTTATGGAACTCCAATGTGTTAAAAATCAAATAAATAAATTATACATTATGAAATATGCAATCAATACGAGACAATTCTGTAATATAAACATGAAATTGTAAAATAGCAATGTTATGTAGAAATCTAAGCTAAAAATGTCTACATTGTAATCATTATTTTATTAAAATCAGCTTATTAATATGAAACTAATTCCAACATGGTCATTTCCCCCCAATAATGCAACTTTTTATTCAGGTGTTTGCATTTATTTCCTTTCAGTTTTTTTTACATAATGTCCTTTTCAACAAAGTCAGCTTTGATTTCATAATAGAGGTTTTTCAGATGACTGTTTAATTTTTTTTTCATAATGACACTTTTCAGCAGAATTTTTTTGTTTGTCGATCAAGACAAACAGGGCAAAACCAGTTTGTGTTTGACTGCCCATTCACTCAGACATAAGCAATCAAATGCAAAGTATCAGATTAGGTCTGAAGGTGCAATACTTTGTGCTAATTAGCTAATGCGGGTCCGGTGAGCTGATATCCAGGGAAAACTAAGCTAAATTAGCCAACGGTTTTGCAGGTCACACCCACTGTTTTGATTGAATGACTAAGATATTCTGCTGAAAAGTGTCAATGTGAAATAAATCAGACATCTGGAAAATCTCTATTATGAAATCTAAGCTGACTTTGTAAAAGTAATTAAAAAAATTAAGAATTACATAAATTGCGTAATTGGTGAAAAAAATTCCCTTTGAAACAAAGTTTTATATTAATAAGGAAATAATAATATTGAGCTTACTTTTTTTACATAACATTCCATTATTTCACAATTTTATTGTCAGTTTACCTCATATTTATTTACGTGCACATATTTCTTAATTGACTATTTATTTAATTTTGAACACTTTGCAGTCCCATGGGTTGTAACTATCATTTTCTTGTTCAAGGACAGAGAAGCTAGTTTCTAACCAACAACATTTAAAGTTGTGACAGAAAACAAGAGATCTAAGCAAACACTCACCCCTCCCCTTGGGGATCTTCCCTGAGATGCTCTGCCGGAACCAGAAACCCACATTTCCAGAGGAAACGAGCTAGCGCTAAACACCAGTCACTGTTTTCTAGGTACAAACGTCTTTTGTTGTCCATGACTTAAAATGGTATTTTTCTTTTTGGGACTATGGTTGTTTGTCCTAAATTTAAAGTGGTAGCAGCCGGCTGCTTCTCCTTCTCTGATATTAATGAGCGGAAAACCTCTCACACCGTTGGTGTTCTGTTGCTAAAAATGTGAGGACATTATTATTGGAGGACCCAGGGAAATGCGGGGGTTCGGCGAGACCGACAACCGGATTGTCCAATCGCTGCTTTCGGTTTGAGTTTGTTATTGGTAGCGAAGTTTAGACAAATGTGAAGAACCACTTAAGTTTTTAGATTTTTTTTTAATCTCCTCAATTTTATAGCTGTACAATGTTAGAACGTTGTTAAGAGGCATGAATAAATGTTTTAAGGATGTGAAAAAACATTTTTTAAATTTTTTTCTGATGATAATCAGCTCTTCAAGCTGACTGAATGTAAAAATAGTCTCCTACACCTAGCTCCTGCATTAGCTTCTGATAGAAAATAGATGGTGAAATGCTAGGACCCCAAAGGCCTGACAATTCAGTTTCAATTAAAATCTGTTTATTTATACAGATCTGTGTGACACTGTCACTTAACATTCATGGACTCATCCAACTTGACTCAAGAAGGGGAAGGCTGTCGTTAGTTTAGCATCCAGGAAACAGCAGAGAACGTCTCGACTAGAAGCTAACCATTAGCATTAGCAATTCCACCACAAAGCAGAATTCCTTCAGCCTTGTGTTATTTGAGAAGATTAAACATCAACATTGCAAGTCAGTGGTAGAGTTGAATTACTGTTATCCAATCAGAGGCATGATGTCAAAATGACTCCTGTTGTCTGAAGCTGCTTTCTCCTCCAGCTGAATTTGTGCTGATACAGGCACACTGGTGCCCCCGTGCCCCGGAGTACGACTTACAACGGATTTATTCCTACTATAGACCACTGCAAATGTATTGATTAAACAAGTGTTCCATGCTAATTTGTTTTCCAAATTTGCTTTTGCAGCTTTAATTTGGCTGAAAACTGATCTTCCTTCTAAGCAACAGCTTCCCATTTAGAGCTGAGATTGTTCGGAGATTAGTTTGGTTTGTTGTGACACTAAAATGGTTTTCAAGTCACAGGAAAATGAAATCTGAGAACTCAATAATTCATGTGCTACCCAAAAAAAAAAAAACAAGCAAGCTTTCCTAAATGACACTTTTTGCTGTTCAGATCAGCGTACTTAGTGTGTTTGGAGGTGTAACAAACTCACTTTGTAATACTTCAAAAGTGAATGAAAGCTGGAGTATTTTAAGCAATCATTTTTAGATACTGAGTTTAAACATTTAACACATTTGCAGTGTCTTTCCCAGCACACGACCACAAAAGTCCCAACCTTTGTGACATTCAGTCCAGAGCTCCCATGAGCTCCTTGTTATTCATTTTCCTGACCTGAGTGAAACGGGGTCACTGACTCACAGAGGAGAGCAGAAATGGGGCTCTTCGGGAAACCCAATGATTCACTTTGACCATAATATTGCCAGCAAAAGTGGTTGAAAATAGACAAGGTGGAAAACACTTCACAAATCTCACCTACTCAGTTAAAAGCCATCACCTGTTACTGAGAATATCGTTTAAAACACCACCCTACACTGGTTGCATCACACTCAGACATTTTTAAATATTTAGTCAGCAATTCACATCAACTGAATCTCAAATTGAAGTTTTAGTCTCTTTTATTTGCCATCATAGATTTTACTTATTGAGCAAACTTGTCCTGAGTAACAACTACATCTCTGCAGGACTGAGACTTCTATGTATTTTTGCCATCCATCGATTCGCTTCATGCACAAACAGTGTTGGCACAGTGAGGGTGAAAACCCCTCAGTCGATATGGGCTAAAGTCCAACATCTCAGACAGCTTGTTTTGTGCAACCAACAGCCCACCATCCAAACATATTGAGCCAACAAATAAAAGACCTCTGCATCCTGAAATTCGCAGCAGATGAACTAAACAGCATTTCTGTCGATTAAAGGCAGTTTACATCATATTTCGTTATTTTCATTAACATTTTTTGCTCAACAGTAACCAATTGATGTATTGAAGCTTTCCTTCATGTTGCAGTAATATTTCTAAACAAATAAACCAGCTGATCACTGTCAAAATCAATTAAGACCTTTAGGGTGGATCTAATGTGATTTACCTTGCTTCCTTTGGCTTATTGAACACAAAATTTAGTGAAACTTTTAAACTGTAATTTGCAGGTGTTTGTAAAGATTCACAAGAATTTTTTTTGCACTTGCAGTCTCAGATGTTAGACATTATCTCACTCAGTTGACACTCTGACACGTGCTGTTTTCACAGCCATGATCTGGACCAGCGCTCTCCCACATATCGCAGCCTCTGTGATGCCCACAGCCACATCTCTGCACTGCCAGCGGGCAGCTAGCGTTGACCACTACTCCCACTCCCACACTTCCACAGAGAGCATGTGGTTAGGTAACACCAGGAGACTGGCACGCTGCTTTTGAGGGGGTGTGAGGCAGAGTGAGCAGTGGGTAGATATGGCAAAAGTGGCGATGCTATCTAAAATGTTCAAATAAGGACAAAACTGGGCAAAGTATGCATCAAAATAAGCAGAAACTAGGCATCTGGTGTCTGTTTTAGTTACAAAGCTGCAAACTTTGAGGTTGTAAGGAAAATTTCCATAACAAGTTTTTGTTAGTTCCTCGTAAGTTTCCAGAGAGAGAGAGAGAGAGAGAAAGTGTGTTTGCCAGCTCTACAGCAGGGAACCAGAGGAACGCTGCCTGGTGAATTTGAACTAACACCTACTCACGGTCAGGTTCATATTCCAATGAGCACTAAGGCAGCTGAGATGTGCCTACATGCCACCCCCACAGTGAGCATAACTGATCCTAATGATCAACACATGCTTACTCTCTGCTGCCTTCTGCCAGCAGTGACGAATGGAGAAGTTGCAAGATGCAAAGAAGGGGAAATTCAGCTTTGGTGTGGAGTTAATGAAAGATTGTGAATTTTTAGAATGAAAGTGCTCATTAAACTTTAACATTCATTAAAGAAAAGTTGTGATTTCAAGCTGCAACTGCCCAGGTCGCTGTCCGTGGTGCTGAACTGGCAGCAAACTAAACTAAGGCGTTTTTTTTTATATTTTTATTTTTTTATGTATAACCAGTGTTTATAATAAAAGGATATGGCCATTCAATTATTCGCCTTGCGTATTTCCTGATGATGTTGTCCTCTGCAAATATAAAGAGCGACCTGTTGACGGTGAGGCAGTTCTGCCGGTGGGGCACGGGGTTGTACAGAGCCATGGTCCGGGCCCGCTGCGCCTTGGCTTGCTTCATGGAAGCCGTGAGCGCGCTCGCCGCCTCATCCTGTCCGTCACCGCCGCGCTCCACGTCCCCATCCCCGGAGTCCGCCGTGGTGGGAGCGGACTCATCTCCGAACCGAGCCATTCTACAAAGAGACAATGAGATGATCGACTTAAAGTGTTTCACAAACACAGATTACTGCAAATGAGCAGGATGGGGGGAAAAATCAAGTGTAAAGCAACAAAAGCATCCACCTTCGTTCCTATATCAGGTTTCCGAGCGCGTGAAATTCCTCCAAAAGTTGCAAAAGCCCTCTTACTCCATACCCACATCAGAAAAATACGAGAATGTTATCATTCAGTTGTCTTGTGTATCAGGAAAATCGTCCATGTGTGAAAATATTCAAATTAAAAAAATCCAAACAGTTTCACAGCGTGTCGAAAGCAGCTCTTAGCAACTTTTAATGTGACCTGGACAGTTTGGCTAAAAGAAAGCACGCTTATATTTTTCCGCCAACATCCGTCTGCTATGATCAGATATGAAAAACGTGATCAAAAACTAGCGCGCGCACATCTGGTGGAGAGGTCCAAGGGAAACCTTGCAAAACTTTACGCATCTTCCCAACGTGGTGATCTTATTAAACACGCTCTACCAAATAAATCCCTTTACGCGTGCAAAGCAACAATCCTCATTAAGAATATTTCTTTCTGCTTAATAATTTCACCGCCTGGAAAATGATCAGCAAGGAGCGCAAAGGCACCGGCGAGTCCCCTCCCACAGCGCTACTTCACGGACATTTCAAAATCCGTCTGAATGAAAGCTGCTGAAGAGGAGGGACGTGCGTTTTGTTACCATAGCGATCAGAGTTTGTTGAAGGTGAAAAAAAACATCTAAAAAAAAGAAAGAAAGAAAGAAAAAGGCGAATATATACAGCAGGCTGTGTGGGTAAGAGCTTCAGAAAAGAAATATCCTGAAACAACAACACAATTATGTAAAGATGCTTGTGGGTGCTGTGTGAAATCCAAATAAAACCACGAAAACAAAAGCATAAAATAAATACAGAGAAGTGCTTTCCACTTAAACCACTTGACAGTCAGGCAGCAGTGTCATATTTATGACCAGAGACAGACTTGTACTATTAAAACATTTCAAATCTGGGCCACTGTGCTAATATTGGAATAAAAGTCAGGAGTTAAAAATAGAACATGAAATAGATCTTAGGGCTGCTCCCTTTTTGAGGCAAAGCTGAGGGAAAGCAGGGTCGTTTTTACACATGTTGCCACAAGTGAGACCTCATTAGGCAACTGGGCGCTCTCACTCCATCTGCTACAATTCTCTCTCCCCAGTGTTTCCCTGAAGATGACCACTTCAGCCCCCACAGACATGAGATAATTCAACCGAGGCGTGTTTCCAGCCCGAAGCAGCAGTTTGTTACAATTAAAATCAACCACAGCATTAGTTCCCCTTGAAACCCCACCGTTATGTCACAGGTTGTGCTGCTGAATGACAGGTTGTGCTGAGCTGCAGCTCACTGCAGGTAGATATCAGGCAGGTAACCAGCAAGGGGATGTGCCAAAAGAGCACAGGCAGAAAGTGGCAAAATCATGTTTGGCAAGTAAACCCAGATCTAGGGGGATAATGAACAATAAAAAAGAAAGATTTAACAGGATCCACGAATAAGAATCCAACTAAGCTCCAAAGACTCTTGTTGCCTGCTGTTCCTAATATGTGTGAAGCAGGCATGCATGTCACTCCATGCAAAGCAGGGCAGCAGCAAAGGCTAAACGGATCAAGAGCAAAATGTGGAAAAGCAGCAAAGCTGTGTTAAATCTGAGGTTTTTCACTAAAATTACAAAATAATCTTCATTTTACGTCCACGTTTAGGCCCTTGTTAAAAAAACACCTCCTTGCATGTCGCCCAAAAAATATTTGTCCATCTTTGCAAACAGTACATATCTCTCTCCCTCTCCGTACTTGTGGCTCCTGCTCTCTTTTTACTGTTGTTTCCATAGCGACATGGCGCTCTTGAATTCCTGCTTCGTTCTTTTCATTTCTGCCAACAAAAGCCATGTTGCACAATAGCGCAACCTCTTCCTACAGAAATCTGTTTCTGCAAAACACACACGCGCGCGCGCGCACACACACACACACACACACACACACACACACACACACACACACACATGCACGGTCCCCCAATCAGGGTCATTGGACATCTTGAGGGAGGGAACTGACAGACTTGTGTGTGGCACCGTCGCCACACTGATGCTCCAAAACACTATGCAGATGACCAGGTGCAGCCCGCTTTTAGACGGTTTGGCTTTTGTTCTGTTTGCAGCTTACTCTGAGGAGTACAAAAATAGCAGCGTAAAGAAGAGAAAAGCTTTTGTCAAATTTGCCAAGGCCTATCTAAACTTTCCATGAGATGAAATCAGCACCAGCAGCTAAGTTAGACACCCTCAAAATAAAAAATGCTGGGGAAAGATGCTAAATTTAAAGACACAGCTTATTTTCAATACATTTTGAAGCAAAAAAAATAACGATATTGTTAAGAAGATGTGGTTAGATTGATGAAGTGTGAATCCAGGTGACATGCATAGAGCTAAATCATTAATGGCTCTTGGTGCCAGAGCTTTGAAGGGCATTTATATAATTGCAGACAGGCTTTCGCCCAACATTGACTGGAGTGGTTTTAGCATTTTATTTTCCTCTCTGTTCCCTAGCAACAGACATTCTCTGTTCTGAGTTATGTCAGTTTGATTCGACCATTAACAGCTTCTTATATTGCCGCAGATTGGTGTGGCGCTCAGCTAGTTTGTGCTGAAACATTTATGTCATATTAATGGTTTTAGGGTCACAGTCCAGGTCTTGTTACAGTAACACCAAAATTAGGTCACAATGGAGAAGATTTATACAAAAAAGATCTTTGTGAGAAATGAAAATCTCCTCTTGCAAACCAAAACCCAGATCTACAAATATGTCATCGTACTCATCGCATCATGCTAAAAGCCTTTTAGCGTTTTTGAGAGAATGCTCAACACCATCCAAACTCTGCTGATTAATATACAGATGCCATGCTGCTTCCCTGCTGCTACTCTACTTTGATTCCCTAGCATCCCCTAATGGACAAATACCCACAATGCATTTACAGTAGCAGCCCTAAAAAGCCTCTATTTTATTTATTGCACAGTAAACTTGCATTTTAGTTAACAATGACATGTCAGACCTGAAATTGTGTTTGAGGGAGTGTGAGGGGAATAAACCAGAGAGCAAACCAAAAAAATAAAAGTAATAAAGTGGAAAAACAGCAGCAACACAAGAGAGTAAAAACGGAATCAGGAGATGGAGAAGAGAAGAAGTGGAGGATAGCCGGGATTTGTCAGGTTGAAGCTTAATCTGATGAAGCACCTCTCCACATTCAAGAGAGGAGAAGCACACAATCAAACTGCTTCAGACACTGTGTGGCATGTGATTACAGTACAATGCAGAAAACACACACACACACACACACACACACACACACACACACACACACACACACACACACACACACACACACACACACACACACACACACACACACACACACACACACACACACACACACACACACACACACACACACACACACACACACACACACACACACACACACACCAATATAAAAATTATTTTACATAAATGTGGTACACACTGATTTGCCAAAACTTCTAAACAAACGTTTACTGCTGCAAATAAACACGTTTTGAACAAGTAAAGTCAGAAAATGTTGTGAGTAAATTCATTTTATTTGCCAAACTGCAAATAAAATAAAATATATGTAAATGATTACATTTCAAAAGGAAATTACATATCTGGTTGGGTAATTGTCAGATGGTATCACAGTGAGCTCTCTGTGAAATGGCAATTGGGTGTGAGTGGGTGTTGTGTTTTATTTAAAGAACAGGAGATTCTACCAGAGTCTGATCTTCTCAATATGTTCATGGATTTTTATCATCATAAATACAAAAGATTACTCCAATAAACAAGCAAACAAAAACTGTAACGATAATGAACTCTCAAAGGCTTTAGAGGATCAGGCGAGACAGACTGAAGGAACAAACCAAATTAAGATTATCTTTAATCTTTTCGTGGAAGGTGGTCCTCATTTAAAACCTGTTTTAAGAGCAAGAATGTTACAAAGTTCAATGATCAAATAGCATCAGCTCATTCCTCTGGTCACATGAAGTCATCAAGGAGAGGACGAGAACATTTTGCTTAAACTCCCCTGCTCCCATTTCCCTTCAGGAAGGAGCTGCAAGCCACACCTCATAAAGCACATGAGTCTTCATCGGGTTCTGCAGGAGATGCTAATCATGTGTTTTAATCAAAGAGGAGCAGACAAAAATGAAGCCAAAGTGGAAATGAGAAAAATTGCAGTTCCTCCCTCATCCGTCAGGGGTTGAATCCAGAGAGAAGCAGGTTCCCATTGACTCCATTGTTAAAAATATCAACTTCACAGCAGAAATAATCATGTTTACAGCCTGCTTCAATCAACATTTTAGGTTTAATAGGTCAAGTTGACCATCATGACAACTCTGACGGGGGTGGATTTTTTGTAAATTGTCTGTATCGATGAAATTAGAGCTAGAAATGATGTTCTTTTGATAGGAGTCCGATGAAACGTCGGCATTAGTCTCATCTGACTCACATCGGCCTCACATGTTACAGTCTAGAACAAAGTCGGAGGATATCAGGGTCACTCAGCCATGTTTTTCTGGCTATTCGCGCCTGCCAACCTTTAGTACCTTGGATTAGCTCCTGGTTAGCTCCTACACTCAACACAAATATAAATGCAACACCTTTGTTTCTGCTCCAATTTTTCATGAGATGGACATGATTTTCTTGTCTTTACTTGATCAACTTGGCTTAAGTTGACTTTCTTGACTTCACTTCATTTACTTGGCATAATTGAACTTCTTAGGCTTGAATTGTCTTACTGGGCTTGACTTTACTTGCTTGGCTTGAGTTGATTTGACTTTGTTGGTTTGACTCCATATGCCTGGAACAGGCTGTGGTCTCCATGACACTTGCAAGAGGTTTGTGGATGATCTGGAACTGGACCTGTGGCTCCAGAGAGCTTACATCATGGTGAGCAAAGGTGGAAGTAATCAAACATGCACAGGTGTGCATGGATTAGTAATTGACGAGTGCAGAAAGACATGGAAACAGTCCAGGAACTCGAATGATGA
The DNA here is from genome assembly GCF_043380555.1 of Nothobranchius furzeri. Taxonomy (NCBI): domain Eukaryota; kingdom Metazoa; phylum Chordata; class Actinopteri; order Cyprinodontiformes; family Nothobranchiidae; genus Nothobranchius; species Nothobranchius furzeri. Next base: position 50,810,022 of record NC_091751.1, on the reverse strand, counting down.
TACTGGTATGACATAAGATTTGCCTTCTACAGCACCAAGTAAACAAAAAACATTTTATTAGCATTTCATCCAATTGATTGCACTCTGTTTTGGCCTCCATCAGCTTCTGGAATTCTCTGCTGAGTTCTCCCGCTTGTAGCTAAATGTCCGTCAGGTGTTTGGTGCAGAGCAGCTGGCGAGGTGTGAGTTTTGAGAGGCTTTTTGGCTGCCAGCTTTGACAGCAAAGAGGATGGCCATATTTTAAAAGCAAACTATGAGCTAAAAGAAGACTGATTATTTTTCTGAAAGTCATTAAAGCCAAGATTTAACCCGTCAATAACAATGTTGCAGCAGAAATGGAATTGTCTTTTGTAATAACTATCTGCTACTCACTCTGTTAAAGCTGCGGTATGTCATGTTGCAACGACCGGTGATTTGACACATCTCAGCAGGAATCACAGATGTAATTAGTACCTTTGATGCTGCCTACATTGTATTTCCAGCTCAACAGCCCAGTTATTATTCAGGCTTACTTATTTGAATGGCTTTGTGGGAACCAAACCATCATAAAGAGGCTTTCTCATCACAAGTGTGATAAATGTACTCGCATGTTTTTATATTTCTGTTCCTTCCTTGATCTGTACATCTCCAGGACTCCCAGTGACGTTCAGGTTAACAAGTAAAACTGCCTGTCCAGGATGTCTGATCTTTTACATTTGGGTCTTTCATCCTCCCCCGTGGAGATTTATCATCTTTACATGCACAGTTTAAAAAGGATTCCTTTGAATCTGAATCTCTTTTATACTTACTCCCACTCCTTCCTGCGGGCTTGTGGCGTGCTCTGTATTTTGTGAGCCTGGTGGGCCATGATGATGTCTTTCTGTTCCACGAGTCCCCCGCGCCGCCGCAGTATGACGTTGGGACTCAGAGACCCTGATCCCTGATCAGACGAGCCCTCGTCCTGACCACAAGGAACGTCGAAACTGGCTGCTCGAGGGGGCAGACCCGGGCTTTCAAGGACAGCATGAGGGACCTGCAGGGAACAGGAGCGAGCTCCTTGTGCCAGGCCCGGTCGAGTGGCGGCGCTGGGCCGCCTCCAGCCCTCAGGCTCAGGCAGAGACAGAGAGGACTGGATGTGAGTGTCTCCATGGCGAGCAGAAATGGGTGGAGAGGGAAAACTGGGTGTGAGGGAAAGGGACAGGGACTGGTTGGATCTGGTGAGCATGTCTCAGGAGCCAGCGGTTCCACTATAACCCTGCAAACAAACGAAAAGGAAGAGAAACAGAAGATGATGGGTGAGAGGTGGCAGAAAAATTAGTGAAGCAGTGCCCAGGATAAATGCTGAACATGCTCTAGGCTCCTTTTGTCTTTGTTGAGCAACAGCAGTTAACCCTTTAAGCGCCAAAGTCGCAGAATTGCGACAAGCAGCAATGTTGGATTTAATAAGCCACAGCAGCAGAAATGAGCCCTCATGCAGTTAATACGTGACACTGCGGGGTGACAGACACCTGTAACTTCAATCCAAGCAGCATTTGTGGGTGTGTTACTATTCAAACTTTTCAGGTATTTAGAATTTGAACCCCGCCCACCAGTCGCAGAGTCGCTCAGAGCGAGTGAGAGCGAGCGAGTGGTAGAGGGAAAAAATGCCGAGAGGAATGTTCAGTGCTGACAAAGCTCTTCATCTAGTACTGGCAGATTCGGATTCGGAGGAAGAATATTTCCTTTCCGAGGATGATCTGCGGTCTTCTAGCGAGATGGAAAGCGTGGCTTCAGTGTGCAGCAACAGGGAGTCTGTCAGCGACGACACGGTTACACAAGCAGCCCATCCAGCCCTTATTCCGCGTCGGGCAAAGCGACGTGGCGGGGGGGGGTGGGGGGGTGGGGGGTCTCGTACCGGGTCTGATCCTTCGCTCCACCATGCCGGGGGGTGGGGGATGTGGTGAAAACTCCGCTGGTGATCAATTCAGCCCCGGGGGTGTAATCTGTGGGAATTGGAGCCAGAGGAGGAGAAACCACGGGGTCAGGGAAAGACAGGTGGCGGGGGGCCTCGAGCAGCTAGTGCCGGGTCTGATCCTTCACTCCACCGTGCCGGGTGGGGGGAGTGGCGGTGATCGGGCCGGTGAAAACTCTGCTGGCGATTGATTCAGCCTCAGGGGTATAAACCGCGGGAATTGCAGCAGGAGGGGGAGGAACCGCGGGGGAAAAAAATCACTGCTACCAGGGGGTGGCCCAACACAGCCTCAGTGACAATAATACTGATGATGGCTGGGTTAGTTTGGGAGAAGATGAACAGTATTCCAAGTGGATCAGGCATTTTGATGAGCCAGTTGGATACTGTGGAGACAGGGATCTGTCAAATTCAGAACACATTGATTTTCTGTCAGTTTTTTTGGATGAGGAATTCTGGACCCTCATCACAACTGAAACTAACCGATATGCTCACCAGTATTTAGAGAGGGAGGAACTGAAATCTAGCTCCAGATATAATGACTGGTACGATGTAACTGTCCCAGAAATGAAAGTGTTCATTGCCATTCAGTTCTGCATGGGGCTTGTGGAGAAGCCTGAGATTGAGGATTATATATATAATTAAAAACAAAATAAACCAAAGAAAGGATGAGTGAAAAGTGTTCATGACACTGAAGCACCAAAAACAGTGTTCTTGATTGATATGCAGTAAACATAACAAAATATCAATAAAGTAATAAATATTATGTATATACACACATAGTTATATATGTCTACATAGGAATATATATATATATCATAAACAACAACAACACTAAGAAAATAAGACAAAAACATAAAAAAATCTGCAAATGTGATGCAATCCAATACGGCTGCCACCTGATGATATCATAATATGCAAATTATGTGAGTGAATTTGTTCCTATCACAAAATATGGCTCATACAGAAGATTTTTCTAATTTACAATATTCCTCTATCTCTAACCAGATTTAAGCTACAAGCTCTTTAAATAGTGACATAAAAAAATTCATATTTTACTGAAAAAACTATGGCACCTAAAGGGTTAATTTAGGAGATTTGTTTTCATTATTCATAAATTCATCACAACTCCTAAAAATGTTTTTGACTAAAACTTTATAAATTAATTTCCTGTATTGAGACAAACATGTAAATGAAGAATGTTGTGGCCAAATCTAAAACTAATGGCACTCCCACCAGCTTCAGCTGTGCTGTGTGTTTAGCTCTAATTGCCTCATGTTACCATTACATGACAAACACTGCATGCAAGCTGATGCCTGCATTTGATTCATTGCACCAGTACATGTGCAGAAACTTTCACTTCTGCAGACAAGACTGCAGACTCTCAGTTTTGACAAAAAAGAAGCTCTGATTTAACGGCTCATTTTTATTGATTTTGTTCAAATGCTGAAAAATGTAATCCAGACTCCAACCTGGTGGTGCTGGTGACTTAAGGGTTAGCTATTGATTTTTCTAAGGAACGTGTATTGTGCTCTACATGTTCTTAATTTATATCAGAGGTTTTCTCCCGACAGTGCTGCAGCACTTCTTTTTCTGTTTCTGTAATGCTTGGTTTTTTGATTGGTTGTTTAATTGGTCAAAAACTGGAAGATAAGTTACAGAGAAGTTTATTGTTTTAGGTGTCCTCTATCTACACCAGAGTTTCTCAAATATGTTTAAGTCCCATTAACATCACACTGATGAAAATTGTTTTCTGCCTTTATCCCATGTCCCCCAGGAGAACAGTGGGCTGCAGACGAGACATGAGAGCTATTTGGTGGTTTAACCCCCAATCAAACCCCTTAATGCTGAGTGTCAAGCAGGGAGGCGTTGGGTCTCCTTTTCAAAGCCTTTGGTATGGCCTGATTGTGAATTTGAACCCACGATCACACCACTAGGCCACTGAGCATGACATGATGATCTTTAAATAAATACTAACAGAAAAAAAGAACATTTTATTGGCTAAATCTAACTGTAGGGTTTTTGCTCTTTAAATTACCATTAAGGTAGTGTACCTGTGTTGAGTTAATTCCATTCAAATACAATTTTGGGGTGTAAAAAGGGTTCAGCCTTGATTTAGACCCAAAAGAAAACACTTAAGCCATGTTCCTTTTGGTTGCCATGGTCCAAAACAGAGAAAGAATGAAGTAAATATGGTGGCAGAGCTGAAAAACAAGCGAGTTTGCTGTGATCCATGGAAGAGACAGACAAAACAAGGCTGCTTCCATTGAGCTGGAGCTGAAAGGAAGATGACTGTGTGTGGAGGAGCTGAAGCAAAAAGGCTTGGTGACTCACTCACCAGCAGCAGGAGCTCATCAGACATGAACTGGACTCAGTCTGAGCTGAGCTCTGCCCTCCAACACCACGCAGCACATCTCTGAAAGTCAGCAGAGGCTACAAGGTCAGCACACATTTTACTCGGGTGACCTGACAGCACCTTTGTGCTGCTCAGCCGTGGGGCTGACTCTGATTTTATCATGGTCGCGCAAGTTCAAAAGACATATGGTAACTTTCATTACGGTTCTGTTATGTGTTGGGAAATTAAATGGCAAGGTGTTTTAGAGCAGCAGGCACACCTTGAATAAACAGCAGGGGCTGCAACCCAGAGTGGGTCCCTGACATGTGAATGACTAATTGAAACAAAAATAAAAGATACATCAGTGAAGCTGCAGCCTTTCACCTTATCTGTATCATTTCTTAAAGGTAAAACTCTTGTGTGGATATGCTCTTGTTAGGAATTTGAATTTCAGCTCCTGGCTGTGATGCTTTAATTAGTGCAGCCAGTGTAGAGAGCCTGCTGCACAACAGAACATCCCCCCTCTGCTAATTTGTTCACGTCAGCTGCACGTCGGAAATCGCCTTGGAAATGCATTAACTAGCCAGTTAAAAGGTTTTACTATGATTAAGGCATGTACTTAATTCTTGTGGAGTTAAGTGTTTAACGCAAGCAGCGACAACGAGGGAGAGGTTGCTGAAATCCAAATCACCAACAGCACCCGCGACAGGAAGCAAAACATTATCAATTAAATACTGCAATGATCAATTAATCTGATGGTCTTACCTTGAGGTGCCGCGCGCCTCTTCATCCTCAGCGAGTCCACCCCCACCCACCCCACCGAGCAGGTGGATCCTAAATTCAGCCACTCCACTCCTCTGCAGCCTGCCACTCAATCAGCGTGAGTTTGGAGATCAGAGGAAGGTTTTCTCGAGGACTCATTGAGTGCTGGTTACCGCTGCATGGCTATAAATATACCGCGGCGTGGCTGGGAGCCAGCGTGGCACACATGATGCGCGTAAACACGCATGGGGACAAGAGCGACGCGTGGAAACAATCCCAACCATCTTCACAAGCTGGCTGCCGCGATATGAGTCACTTTATGTGGATTAAAAATAAAAATAAATCACGGATGTGTCTGCAAACTTCTGCGAGATTTGTCAGTGTTGTTCTCATCTTTCCAGAGGCAGATGGGGCTGAAATGGACCTGTCCAGTCAAGAAAATAGAGCGCCGCGCAACAGGTATTCATAGGAAACGGCGAATTGGTGGTTTGAGCTGAAATACACCACTCAGGTACTCAAACACGTGTACCACTAGATGGTGGACTAAAACCACGCACCTGGCAGGGAAGCTTCAGGATCAAAAAGACCAACAAATTGTAAAAAAAAAAAATAAAAAAAAAGACAGACAGAATTGAAAGATAAATATGAGTGATGCCAAACTTTTTATGAACTATTGTGTGTTAGTTAGTTGTTTCAAAACCAATATTTGTGAAAGTATGACTTAAAAAATTATAAATTATTAAAAACACTTACCTAAAAACTCACATGAAGGAGGATATGTGATTTTTTTTCCAATTAGCAGTAAATCAAGTCAAATACAATCAGAAACGTCTAAAACTAAATTCACTGATGTCTAATAAACTATACTTGCACATGATTGCAACACCTATTTAATCAATACATGTATAGTGGTCTCTGCAGAATGAATGCCTTGCAAGTCATAATCAGGGTAAAAAATGCCCAGAAGCGCCTGGATCAGCAGGGACAAGTCTGCTGCAGCCGCCAGCCTCTGATTGGCTAACAGCAACGCAACTCTACCACTGACTCCGTTTGCTCTGCAACGCCTATTTTATCTCCACAAATAACACAAGCCTGCTTGTGCCATGTGGTTGACTTGCTAATGCTAACGGTTACCTTCTGTTAGCTGAGATGTTTAATATTGTGTCCTGGACGCTAAAGAAAACAACTGCCTTCCCCATCACGAACCAAGATTGCTAAGACCAAGACATATATCTGTCAGGCTTTTCAAATCCCAGAGTTTCAACGTCTGTTTCCTATCAGAAGCTAATGCAGGACACAAGTGTAGGAGACTATTTTCATGTTCAGCCTGCATAAAAATCTCAGAATGACAGATAAAAACCAGGAATAATCATTTTCAGTGTTCCAAACCTTTAAAAAATACATCTATCTATCTATCTATCTATCTATCTATCTATCTATCTATCTATCTATCTGTCTGTCTGTCTGTCTGTCTGTCTGTCTGTCTGTCTGTCTGTCTCTGTCTGTGTGTCTGTCTGACTTTTCTCTGTCCATTCCTAGTAAAGTGTCGTTATCATGCATAATTATGACAGTAGAGCTAATTACAGAGAAAACGTTGATTAAAACAGAGCCCTGATGGTCTGTGTAGTTAATTAAAAGGTCAGTCGTGTTCATTTAATCCAGTCCTTTTACTCCCCTGGCTGGGCGAGAGAGGGACTTAGAGCAGTGAAGAAACCATCTGCTGCCACCAACACTGGAGGGGAAATGAAGACTTCAAACATGCCAGACACTCTCAGCTTTAAAGCTGTATCTCTTTGTGTAAACTCCAAATTTTTTCCCTCTGTGGATGTCTTCCTAGGTCTCTGTTTTGATGAAGACAGCTTTACACATCCCTGATCTCATCGTCAGACTGCAGACGGTTTTTGGAACACGAGGGCTGATGAATATTTGTGAATGTTAAGATGCCATATTGTTAGAATTAGACATGGATTTACGTCATCTAGCAGAATCATCTCTGTGAAGAAATAATTGCTATCTTATCCTCCAGGCACCTGGCCAAGTGAATGCATGAAAATGGAAACGCGGAGCAGACAAAGTGCTTCCTCTCAGAGGAGAAACATCAGGTGGACGTACAGTGAGATGTGCATACTGCTTGCTGCAGGTGACGGTTGATAGTAAATGGTTTGAAAATAAATCTGTTCTGGCATGAGAGGCTGCCTTGAGGGTAAACATCAGGTCTGCTTTACATGCTTGTTTCTTCACATTTCTACAAACTCCCACATTCCTCTGTGTTGTGATGCCTTGTTTTGTCTGTGTTAAGGTGTTCCAGGTTTGTATTTATTAATAATTCTGTTTTTGTATGTACAGGGCATATAACCAAGTCCTCTTAGACATCATAGTAACAAATACAGATTCAGTGAGTAGTATTAAGGATTAGGGTCAGTAATCTTTCCAGTTATGACTCACTGCATGTAAAAAAAACAATTTAACCAAAATTGAGCGGGTAAGATATTCTCGTCTCGTCTCGTCTTCCTCCGCTTATCCGGGTCCGGGTCGCGGGGGCAGCATCCCAACTAGGGAGCTCCAGGCCGTCCTCTCCCCGGCCTTGTCCACCAGCTCCTCCGGCAGGACCCCAAGGCGTTCCCGGACCAGATTGGAGATGTAACTTCTCCAACGTGTCCTGGGTCGACCCGGGGGCCTTCTGCCGGCAGGACATGCCCGAAACACCTCCCCAGGGAGGCGTCCAGGAGGCATCCTGACCAGATGCCCAAACCACCTCAACTGGCTCCTTTCGATCCGGAGGAGCAGCGGTTCTACTCCGAGTCCCTCCCGAATGTCCGAGCTCCTCACCCTATCTCTAAGGCTGAGCCCGGCCACCCTACGGAGGAAACTCATTTCGGCCGCTTGTATCCGCGATCTCGTTCTTTCGGTCATTACCCAAAGCTCATGACCATAGGTGAGGATTGGGACGTAGATCGACCGGTAAATCGAGAGCCTGGCTTTCTGGCTCAGCTCCCTCTTCCCCACGACAGATCGGCTCAGCGTCCGCATCACTGCAGATGCCGAACCAATCCGCCTGTCGATCTCCCGATCCCTCCTACCCTCACTCGTGAACAAGACCCCGAGATACTTAAACTCCTCCACTTGAGGTAGGACCTCTCCCCCGACCCGGAGGTGGCAAGCCACCCTTTTCCGGTCGAGAACCATGGTCTCAGATTTGGAGGTGCTGATCCTCATCCCAGCCGCTTCACATTCGGCCGCGAACCTACCCAGCAAGAGCTGAAGGTCAGAGCTGGATGAAGCTAGGAGGACCACATCATCCGCAAAAAGCAGAGACGAGATTCTCCTGCCACCAAACTCGACACACTCCACACCACGGCTGCGTCTAGAAATTCTGTCCATAAAAGTGATGAACAGAACCGGTGACAAAGGGCAGCCCTGGCGGAGTCCAACCCTCACTGGGAACAGGTCCGACTTACTACCGGCTATGCGGACCAAACTCACGCTCCTCTGGTAAAGGGACTGAATGGCCCTTAACAGAAAGCCACCCACCCCATACTCCTGGGGCGTCCCCCACAGGGTGCCCCTGGGGACACGGTCATAAGCCTTCTCCAAATCCACAAAGCACATGTGGATTGGTTGGGCAAACTCCCATGCCCCCTCCATCACCCTTGCAAGGGTATAGAGCTGGTCCACAGTTCCACGGCCAGGACGAAAACCACATTGCTCCTCCTCTATCTGAGATTCAACTATCGATCGGACCCTCCTCTCCAGTACCTTGGAGTAGACCTTTCCAGGGAGGCTGAGGAGTGTGATCCCCCTATAGTTGGAACACACCCTCAGGTCACCCTTCTTAAAGATGGGGACCACCACCCCGGTCTGCCACTCCCTAGGAACTGCCCCCGATGACCACGCAATGTTGTAGAGACGTGTCAACCATGACAGCCCTACAACATCCATAGCCTTGAGATACCCAGGACGAACCTCATCCGCCCCCGGGGCTCCGCCGCTGTGTAGTTGTTTGACTACCTCAGCAACTTCTGCCCCCGAGATCGGACAGTCCATCCCCAGGCCTCCCAGCTCTGGTTCCTCCTCGGAATGCGCATTGGTGGGATTGAGGAGCTCCTCAAAGTATTCCTTCCACCGTCCGACTATAGCCTCAGTTGACGTCAGCAGCTCCCCATCCCCACTGTAAACAGTGTGAGCGAGTTGCTGCCTTCCTCTCCTGAGGCGCCGGACAGTTTGCCAGAACCTCTTTGGAGCCGATCGATAGTCTTTCTCCATGGCCTCACCAAACTCCTCCCACGCCCGAGATTTTGCCTCGGCAACTGCCACTGCTGCACCCCGCTTGGCTATCCGGTACCTGTCTGCTGCCTCCGGAGACCCACAGACCAGCCACGCCCTGTAGGCCTCCTTCTTCAGCCTGATGGCTCCCCGAACCTCTGGTGTCCACCAGCGGGTACGGGGGTTGCCACCACGACTGGCACCGGCCACCTTACGGCCACAGCTAGCAACAGCCGCCTCGACAATCGCAGAGTGGAACAAGGCCCACTCGGACTCAATGTCCCCCACTGCTCTCGGGACGTGGTCAAAGCTCTGCCGGAGGTGGGAGTTGAAGACCGTTTTGACAGGTTCTTCTGCCAGGCGTTCCCAGCAGACCCTCACTATGCGTTTGGGTCTGCCAGGTCTACGCGGCATGTTCCCTTGCCATCTGATCCAACTCACCACCAGGTGGTGATCAGTTGACAGCTCCGCCCCTCTCTTCACTCGGGTGTCCAAAACATACGGTCGCAGGTCAGATGATACGACTACAAAATCTATCATCGACCTGTGACCTAGGCTGCCCTGGTACCAAGTGTACCGGTGGGCATCCTTATGTTCGAACATGGTGTTCGTTATGGCCAAACTGTGGCTTGCACAGAAGTCCAATAACAAAACACCGCTCGAGTTCTGATCAGGTGGGCCGTTCCTCCCAATCACACCCCTCCAGGTCAAGCTGTCATTGCCCACGTGAGCATTGAAGTCCCCCAGCAGGACAATGGAGTCCCCTGATGGAGTACTATCTAGCACTCGTCCCAGGGACTCCAAAAAGGGTGGGTACTCTGAACTGATATTTGGCCCATAAGCACAAACAACAGTCAGGACCCGTTCCCCGACCCGAAGGCGCAAGGAAGCTACCCTCTTGTCCCCCGGGGTAAACCCCAACACACAGGCAGAGAGTCTCGGGGCTAACAAAAAGCCAACCCCAGCCCTCCGCCTCTCACCCGGAGCAACTCCAGCAAAGTAGAGTGTCCAACCCCTCTCCAGGTCTCGGGTTCCAGAGCCAATGCAATGTGTCGAGGTGAGTCCGACTATATCAAGCCGGTACCGCTCAACCTCTGCCACAAGCTCCGGCTCCTTCCCCGCCAGCGAGGTGACGTTCCATGTCCCAAAAACTAGTTTCCTTGTCCGGGGATTGGACCGCCAAGGCTCCCGCCTTGGTCTGCCACCCGATCCACACTGCACCGGACCCTTCATGTTCCTCCTGCGGGTGGTGGGTCCACAGTTGGACGAGCCCATGTATCCGGTTCGGGCTGGGCCCGGCCGGGCCCCATGGGCGAGAGCCCGGCCACCAGGCGCTCGCTCACGGGCCCCAACCCCAGGCCTGGCTCCAGGGTGGGACCCCGGTAACCCTCCGGGCCGGGTACTCCGACTCTTCGTTTTCACCGCCATGAAAGATCCTTCGAACCGTTCTTTGTCTCACCCTTCACCTAAGACCAATTTGTCATGGGAGACCCTACCAGGGGCACTAAGTGCCCCAGACAACATAGCTCCTAGGATCATTAGGGCACTCAAACTCCTCCACCACGATAAGGTGACGGTTCAAGGAGGAGGGGTAAGATATTCAAAAGTTGAAATATTTGAGACCAGACATAACATGGTGCAGGTTAACGGGGTGTGCATGAGAGCACTTTTTGCCACATTGCTTGAAATTCTCATTGTGTTCATCATAATCAATAAATCTAACATGTTGTTATAAGGAGATTAATTTTGATCACAACTGAAATCCATCCATCAAACTTTCCTCTTACCATCTCTCCCCCCACATATACTCCTTTGTGCACAAATTGTGCGTCCTTGGCTTGAAGCAGCTAAACAGGAAGTGAAGCCAGAGCTGGGCTGTCGAGTGTAACAGACAGAATTTTGTGTTCTGTTAACAAATTCAATTCAATTCAATTCAATTCAATTCAATTTATATAGCCCCAAATCACGACTAGAGTAATCTCAAGGCACTTCACATAATAAACATTCCAATCCAAACAAATGTCACTTAAAAAGTTGTTTACATGTTCTGTTTAGAGTCTGGGTCTGTTCTTGCTAGGAAACGTTAGGCGACGGACGTTGTCAAGGAGCTGCTGTGATTTTGAAGCTAAGAATAAACCAGAAAGCTAAAAATTGCTAAAACTGTGACCTTCATCACCCTCTCCTTGTTCTGCTCTCCCTATCTATTCTACCTTCCTCAAGATCCATTGATTTCCCTCTTTCCTGTTCACTCTCTCTTTCTTTACATTTTAAATCACAATTGTCAATTTTTTGTCCATACGTTTTTCATAAATTTCTTAAATATTTTTTATATTTTTACATTTTTTGTTTTTTTGAAGCGCCTCGTGATTTTTATCTTGAAAGGTGCTATAGAAAAGATCTTTTCTTCTTCTTCTTTGATCGTAAACTACATATCTTGTTGTATGTTTACATAGGTGCGTTAGGTTAGGAATTATGGTAGAAAAGGTGTTACATTGGGTCAAAAACATAAGATAATGTCAGGATTTTAAGGTTGTTAAAGCATTTGTTGCGTCCAGTGTTATTGCGTTTTCTGCCTTTATCAGATTCTGTGGCTCTGGGGAGGAGCCTGAAGATGGGGGGTTGGACCTTTGAATTGTTTGTTTGTTTATTTTGTTTTCAAAGCTTTCTTGAATGGCTTCTTCCAATATTGTCTACACGTTACCTTTGAAGTATACAGTACTGTGCAAAGGTTTTACGCAAGTGTGAAAAATGCTGTAAACAAAGAATGCTCTCTTTATTAATTAAATAATGATTGTTTATTTTTATTGGTTTACAAAGTGCACCGTGAGTGATCCCACAAATACAGCTAAAGTCGTTAAGAACTATCTTCAACAAAAAGAGGAATAAGAGTTCCTGGAAGGGATGGTCTGGCATGGAGCCCTGATTTCAACATCATGCAGTGAGTCTGGAACACAGACAACATACCCCGTGGACTGTTACTGCATACAGGAGCTAGCGTAGCTGTGGGCCGCCATCTTAGATGGGTCTCTATTCGCCCCCCAGTGCATTCATTTCTACTGAGAAAAGTGTTTACACAACAACAGAAGAAAATTTATTTTATTATGCTTTTTCACAAAGTTGGACATATAGTGCTACATGATAGTTAAAATTGAAATATAATTAAACAAAATAAATACAAATATAAAATCCCAACAGGTAGGCTGGAAACTAATCCCACAGATTTTCAATAGTGGTTGTTGTAACCATAGGCTGCACAAAAAAACAGGCATAGTGTCTCACGACTCCAGTTGGATATGGAGAGTGAGGAACCCACACAATATGGTGGCGACAGTGTTACACACTCCAGCGCCCATTGGGGAATCTATGTATTCAAGTCTATGGTCTTGGATTACATGATGAGACAGAAGGATGTGAGAAAGCCTACATCCACAGACCTGTGGTTAGTTCTCCAAGATGTTTGGAACAGCCTACCAGGCCAGTTCCTTTAAACACCTGTGTTCAAGTGTAGCTAGAAGAACTGATGCTGTTTTTGTTTTTATGACTTATCTTTAGTTCATTCTCAGCTTTTGCTGATTGATTGATTAAAATGCCACACCTGTCTAAAATGTTTGCACCGTACTGTTAGTATTTATTTGCAAAGATTGAAAGAGATGTTTTAGTCATCAAGAGTAATTTTATTTTCATTTTCTAAAATGCAAAGGACATAACAGGATTTGAGAATAAATCCAAAGTTGAGTGCACAAAAATGTTTCACTGCAGGCGTTTATGTACAAGAATGAAATCAACAACTTTTGTTTATACAGAATTCAACAGCAATAATATTTAGAGTCAAGTTATTGAACCTAATAACGAAGACAAGACTGGAGTCATTTGCACTGAAGGTATCTTTTTTAAACACAGCACATGAGTTCAAATTTACATCTCAGTGAACTTTGCTGAGTAAAAGTTCACAAATAGTGCATCAAAAATCACCGGAGCTTGTTTTATTATACAGAAAAACTGAAAACCACATGGCCTCGCAAACAAACCTGCTCAAAAGAACAAACTGTAGAAATGTCCTCCGCATTACTTTTTCTGTTTACCCAGAAACGCATTAGCTAGCAATTACAATCTGATTGTACCATCACTGTCTAATATTAGTGCTTCAGAAGAATATTAGGAATCAGTGGTAATTGAATTGGTTTGCCAAGAAAAGAGAAAAGATGCCAAAAAAATTTGGCGAGATTTCCGTCTCAAGCAGATAAGTTGTAAAAAAAAAAAAAAAAACATGAAATCTGCCCGGGTGTACATTGAATAGGTTATTATATTTAAAGTAAGAGACAAGGTTAATGCTTTGTCTTTTGTACAGTGATCCTCAAAACATATCTGAATATTTTTTGCTGAATTACCCTCTTTTAGATGCACAAATGTGTTTTTATTAGAAAGAGGCAACAAAACAGTTGGATAAATGAACAACCAGACAGAGAGGGATGACGTGATGTTAAATATTTATACATGTTGCAGCTCACCCAGCCCTTGCAAAGACAGGATCTTTCCATTTGAAACAACACTGCATGTTGCTAGAGCTATACTGCTACTGAATACAAGATACTGTGGATCTGAAATGCTTTAGTTCAGCTCAACACTATATGTGTGCTAGAAGAGAAGCCAAAAACACTCACAAACTCTTTAAATCAAACCAAATATGAAACTGACCATTCCGCAGAACACAGATGAGTTTAAATACATGAAATACACAATTACACCCCCGACCCCCTCCATAATTTCAGTGGAGAATAAAGAAAGTGCTCTGGTCGAACCTGTAAAAAAATAAATCTTACACACCTCCGATTTTTCCTAGGAGGGTTTCTCACACAAAAAAAAATCTTATTGATGGTCTTCCCCCCAGTCGCTGTGCTGCTCCTCTCCCTCGCCGCCCATTGGTTGGATTAGTTGTCATTTGTTGAAAGGAAGGCAGGCCGGCAGGATGACAGTGGAACAGGCCGGGCCTGCCAAAGGTTCTGCCACCTCTCCCTCCAACTCTGTCCATGTTCCCTTTTCTGGGATGTAGCAGATGGTTGAAGACTTATAGGCACCCTGAGGAAAAAGGGACATCTCTTTATTCCTCTGAGTGCTATTTATCCAATCACAGTCACTCAGCTGTCAGGAGCAAAGCAATAATAATCCTCAGATCAGAACTCTGACACAGCAGATGATTGTAATCCATGAAACGACACAATAATCACAATAATAACAATTCAAATTCTAAGTTAAGTACATTTCCTACCATGCTCCAGCTATAGCCACCCACGAGGAAGATGCTGTCATCCAAAACAGCACAGCCCGGACCGCTGCGACCCTCCAGGATAGGTGTCTGGAGGATGTTCCACTGATCAGCTTTTGGGTCGTAGCACTCCACCAGCATCACATCCAGATGGGAAAACCCTGTTTGAGAAACAGGTAGAACAGAAATTCATTCAGTGCACTGATGATAATAATTTTTGAATTCAGGTTTTTTACTTTCTCTAATTTCCATCTGGGATTAATAAAGTATTTTTGAATTTGAATTGAATTTGAATTGAACTGAATTGAATTGAATTAAATGTGTGGTTTACTCATTTATTCAACGTATTAGCAGTGTTCTCTAGTGTAAATCAATGCCTCATTTAAAAGAAAAAAAACTATGATGCTCCTGTTCTAAGATGCAGAAGTTTGCTGTTGCAGAGCTGGGCTGTAAACAGCAGGGTTGCTCATTATTATTAATGATATGCACACATCTCACTTCTGACTGGCTAACAGAACATGTTCAGCCATGTTGTCACTATCACCAAGACACTCTCTGCTCTCTCTCTCTCCTCGCTGCAATTTTTTTAAAGCCTTCCTGCGAATGCTAATTCACAGTGTGACATAGATTTGTGAGGATTTTCTAATCCCAGAGTTTCACCATCCATCTTCAATCAGAAGCTAATGCAGGAGATAGGAGTAGGAGGCTATTTTCATGTTCAGCCTGCATGAAAAACTCAGTGACCGATTACAATCATAAATAATCATTAAAAAATACCTTTTCAGTCAGTCACACCTTCAAATTATTCTTTTATGAAATCAAACAAAAAAATGGCCACCGTTGAACAACTCTCTCTGTTTCTGTGTTCTCTCTCTACCATGTGGGCGAGCTGGAAAGGACTATATGTCAAGTACCTCTGTGCAGAGACATCCAAACCAAAAGGGAGATTTGTCATTTGGTTTGCTATCCTTCTACTGTCAACAAAATGCAACAAAAACACTATGAAGTCTTTAAGGCATAGAACAGAATATCTTGCAGATGGCATGCTAAGTGTTGCCATGTATGAAGATAAGAACTAAATTAATCAACAGAAGCAGAAAAGAATGATCACAGGTTTATCAAGAAATTCTCCCATCCATCCAGGCATATACTGAAACCAGCCACTAGGAGGAAGTGCATTTCACAATGCTCAATGTGAGGAAACAAGTTTGAATAACAACAAATGTTGGCAAGCCTATAGACATTTTTCATGAGCAGAATCGGAAGCAGCAAATGAGAAGATTATATATTTCTTTTAAACTAAACATGCGTTCTAGTGCACATCCTTTTCAATTTTGTACTTTGGATGATGAATAGAAAAAATATTGCACAGAGTAATGAAGGTCTGCTCATAACTAAACCCTAAGCCTAACCTCTTTCATGTACTTAAAAAGTTGTGAGAGCTTACCTTTCAAATGGTTTCCACCAATAGCATACAAGCGATCGTTCATCCCAGCCAGGGCATGAATGGCGCGCTTTGTGTTCATGTCTTGTTTTCTAGCCCACACGTCCATTACAGGGTCGTAGCAGTAGAGCCAGGACACGTACTCGCCGTTGTGCACACCTCCTGCAATGTGTCACAACAGCATTGTCCCATTAATACCAGCTCTAAATCGATATGTGTAAATTCAATTCTATATGATGAGCTGGCACGGGTCAAAATATTTCTACAGCAAGAATAACTGGTCATGGCAGGTCTGTCTGTTGATGCTCTACAGCCACATGAGCTTCTACAGAAATGCGTTGTCTGCCTTGTTTAAAACAGGGTCTTTCTATCGTTTATATTTCTAGTCTCTCCAACCTGCTCTGTTCAAATGCTTCTTCTTTCATCTTTTCAGTTCACGATGGCCAGCGTGCAGATGAGTCACTAACAGTTACTAAGCTCTGAGAGAAAAAACGGTTTCAGTTTGTAACCGTCGACATTTATTTGCTGGGTTTAAGTAAGCTGAATGACACTAAAACTAGATATGAATTATGATGAAACGATACCAGGAAGAAAAAATTACTATAAATATTTCTTACTAGCAGTATTCTGAATCAGATTTATTTTGACACCCCTGTGATTTCATTTTTCATAATACCCATATGCTTTTGCTTCAAGTACATTATGAAAATGAAAAAAACTATAAATACTACAACAAATATGCTAAATTTACACATATGGTCTTGTCTGGATTACCTGGGGCTAAAGGCACTACATTCAACAACAAAAAGTAGGTGGGGGTGTCCTACGGCCCATTCTGCTCTCATTTAAAGGCAGAGCTGCGAGTAATTCTTCAAATAAACCGTTTCAAGACACATCATACCACCTTTTGACAAAAAACGGAATGTTTGTTAAATATGCTACTTCTTTATTTTAGTGTACTTATCTGAAAATGGATGTTTGCCCTTAGCTGCGTATAATTTCCCTACATCTAAAGTAATTTTTTATGTGTAACCTGTTTAGGATTTTGTTTTGGCTTGTGCATGCACCATGCCAGTTTAAAAACTACT
Organism: Nothobranchius furzeri; assembly: GCF_043380555.1. Taxonomy (NCBI): domain Eukaryota; kingdom Metazoa; phylum Chordata; class Actinopteri; order Cyprinodontiformes; family Nothobranchiidae; genus Nothobranchius; species Nothobranchius furzeri. Next base: position 50,792,940 of record NC_091751.1, on the reverse strand, counting down.
GTTGCATCAAATAGTGTGTGTCTGAGTGACATCCTCTCTGCAAACCTGAGATGTAGATCTTGCCGTTGTGCACTGCTCCTGCATGGGCAGCTAAAGGCTGCGGCAGAGGTGACACATAGTTCCACTCGTTTGTCTCCAGGTTGTAAGACTCCACACTGGACAGGTAGCCTGCCTCGTTTCGACCACCTATCACATATAAGTGCTTATCCAGGCGGCAGGCAAAGAAACTGGCTCTCCTGTGGAGGAGACACAATCAACAAGACATCACTGATCTGGCAACAGTCATTGTTGGCCTTTTCAGGCTTTTAAACTGAAAAATATTCAGGAAAATCATAAAAACACACTAATGAGTTTGTTATTCATATGCTAGTTGTTTTATGCAAATGTAAATCCACAGTTTATCAAAAGTCACTTTTGCAAAATAATTTATTTTTAGATTTTCTGACAGTCCTTCAAGCTTGTAATAGTAAAAAAAAAACATGCACACCTTTCCTGCATAGGAGGCAACTGAATCCAGCTGTTGAACCTGGGATCGTAGCGGCTGACAAAGTTAGTGCTGTGCTTTCCTGAAAAACGGAAATAAAAACTTTTAAGCATATTGTAGTTGGGTCTAACATCTTAGTTATGCATGAACCTTTCATTTTGTGAGCAAAACTTAATCTGACATTGGTTATCAACAGAATGTCTCCATTGCATAAAAAAGTGTTAATGCATGCTGCATGTTGTTCATCCAAAAGAGTGAAAATTTGTTCATCAGGAATTATTCTGCAGAAATCTGTATAAAATGCCTATCGGTTTTCAGCTGCATTCACTTGATTTTTCCTCTTGCAGCTAAAAAAAATGCAACTCGTTCTACTCCATGGAGCACAGATGTTGATAGGAAAAAAAATAAAACATGGTATAGATTTTTTTATCATTTACAACGTTTGTCTCCCAGTTAGGGACTGTGTTGCCACTGTTTAACAAAAAGAGCTACTAACACTTTGACACAATAAATATTTCAGTGTTAACAACAGTTATTTGTCTGTGCCAATTATTGACAAGTGTTGATTGAAGTGTTGTTTGTCCACTTTCAGCTGATCAAGCTCCAGAATGAGTGTTCCTTTTGCTCTGATGGTTTTGAACCTACACAAACGCTGACTGAGGGCATCTTCTGAATTGTGTAAACAGTGAAATATTTGGTGTGTGAAATAACATAAAAAACAAGCAAAGAGCAGTTTTGTAGTATCAGAATACCGTTGGGGTTCCACTGGTCCTCTCCACCCAGCAGCAGCAGGAAGTTCTCCACCTCCACCACGCAGTGATGAGCACTGTTGTAAGGCATTACTAAATGACAATCAGAAATGAAAAACCGGTCACTTAACCCTGTCATAACAGAGGTCAGGCATTAAATAATTCCAAAATGTTGGGAAAAAATGGCAGTTCACTTTTAAATCAAACAGTTTTAGCTTATGATCAGTTAAGGGAGATCTATTGTGACTTTTTTCCTTAAGTTACTCTAGTCCTATGATCGATACAAAACACATTTATGAAGTTCTATACACTCAATCTCTCTCACATAAAGGAATTTCAGCAGTTTTATTTTTTTATAGTTTAAGTACCTTCCAGAATGAACCATTTCAGGGCTCTGTCTCTTTAGGAAAACAAGCTGGAGCTGTCCTCCACCCCCCACCCCCCGCTCAGGCTGCTATAAGCTGAGAAAATCCGATATCCGGGAGGGACTTGGAGTAGAGCCGCTGCTCATCCAGCAGCAGCTCTTTCTTGCAGGTGAGGTGGTTAATTCTAATCCCTGTTTGTGACATCACAAACAGGGACTTTGTAAATGGTTTGCTTTAAACAAACAAATCCAAAAACTAAACACTTACAGAAAACTAATTCATGTCTTTTTTCCATATCGGAAGTGTTTATAAAGTCAATAGAGACCCACATGTCAGCACAGAAGGATGCAAAAGGCGAGTTTTGCATACTATGTCCCCTTTAAATCACAATGGCAAAGACTGGCCGACCCAAATATTGCTGGCTGAACTACAAGAACATTGCTAAAAATCTAAATAACTGAGGGCACAATGCTTCAGCTCATAAAAGCTAAAAGTCAAAAATTGATTTAAGTGTTGCATTGCATCAATTCTGGTGAAATATATAGTGAAATATTTTGGCTTCTGGACCTTATCTCAAGACACCAATCCTACAGCTGCGGGGTCCACCATGAAGGATTTTACCTTCGTGTATGTTTTTTGTGGCCTCCTCTTCTCCTTCATCTTCTTCTGCTGATGTGACCCCATTGAGATGTAGAGAAATGGTCTTAGGTGACAGTCATAATGAACATGATCGTGTTCACTCAATAAATCTCAGGCCCGGTGCTTTTTGAGCACAAATCAGTGAAATGGTAAAGCCCACCTGTCTGTCTCCATCAGTCATTTCCACTGTCACCTCCCCATCGCCTGATGGATCACAGTTGCTGCAAAATTAGACAGCCTTGAATCTCATTTCTTTCCAATTGGCCTCTTCCAGCGATCTCACTCAAGCTGGTTGACATGTGCCGGTCCTCTTTTGGGAGGGAAGTCTCAGATAGGAATTAATACTACATACACTAAACATAGCTTTATCTCGAAGGAGGGGATTAGGTCGCCTGCCTTCAGTGCACCTCAAAGATGAGCGTTATACAACTGCCAGATTCCCTTACATGCTATTTACATTATCATCCAGTCAGCAGTATAGGGGACACGGATGGGTGGCTTATTTGGTGTCTAGTGACTTGTACTCCTGAAAAACATCTCCTACTGATGTGAAAAGAAGATTATTGGTCTACAGTATGTCGCGGAGCATCTGAGGTACTCTGAGGATTTGAAACGTATGAGACTCTGGTGAATAATGTGAGGTTATGATATAATGAAATAGTCCTTGCGCAGTGAAAAGAAAAAAGCATATCAATCATGTTTCCCTTCTACAGCTGTGAAATATTACCTGAGGAAATGGTTTAAATTTATCTGGCTTTTTGTGCCCCTCTCAAATAAATCCTCTGCTAACCCCGGGGTCTGAGCAGCAATAGGAGGGCAGGATGAGCACGTCCTCCACGAGATGGACGCTATCACTCCAGACTACAGTGAGCTCTGGGGCTCACTAGAGGGAGTCAGAAACCTCTGCATAGGAGGCTGAGTCATGCTCGGTTGAATGGCTTCACAGCTAATGCACCACTGCCGCTCCAGCTCTTATGCGCCTCAACACAGCCGCATCCCACTGAGCAGAGTTCCTTTGTTCTAAACCAGGCTCTGATGCTTCATCATTCATGGCCACGTCTGGGTTTTAAATCATACGTTGCTTTAAAAAAGATTAAAAAAACGTCAAGATTGCAGCTGAAAAATCTGCCTGCCTTTGTGCTGTGCTCAGCCACGCTGCTGTAGGTACACTAGATGGCAAAATTTCCACTGGAATCAACGAGCGGTGGCTCCGTCTGACAGAACCGGAGGAATCAGATTCTGCCCAAATTGTGTTGATGAATGTCTTAATCAAAGGCTGTCCCTCTCAGGTTTCGCCTCATTGAAAAGTTATGATTGAATGTTAATAATCTTCTATTCCACATCCATTGTGAAGAGGCTACATCAGGTGGTCGCTGATGTGTTAAGGGGATGATTTTGCAGTTTTGTCCTTCCACTTGGCCACGGACCATTTGAGTGTTAACTTTTTTTAGTTTTGAGCGATGAGAATCCCTATTGACCTTTTGCTTGTTGCAGTTTATGCCCATGAGTGTGAGTTTAATGAGAAAATGACGACACAGACACCAGAGAGCATCTCCCCATTGTGTACGCAAGCCTTATGAACCCCAAGAGTTTATTTCAGAACAAAATTGGTGATTTTTAAAAACAGAAAAATCAAAGCTGGTTTATTGAAGTTTGAGGTCACAGAGTGAAGCTATAAACAGCTCAGGACTAAAGTGACAGAGAGCATAAAACGGGGCTGATTTGTATGAATGGAGAGAAGCAGCTGAGATATGACTCCATGAGAAACAAAGGACAAAAACTCAATATGTCCAACAATGATGATACAAAGGAGGAATGTGTTTTCCCAATAGCTTCATTGTGACCTTTGCAATATGGTAAAATTATAGTGGTAATCCTTAAAAGGCCAAGGAAGACAGAGAGAAAAGAGAAGGAAGTGCGCTTCATAGAGGTGAAAGCAGTATGGGTGCTTCTTATTTAGTTATTTTTTTATGTCTCGCATATATTCAGAAAAAAATTTTAACGGACCAAAATTCCTGGGAAATTATGACAATTTGTCGTAACATTTTACAATAAGGGTCCATTTCGGGGCAGCAGTAGCTCAGGTGGTAGAGCGGGTTGCCTCATGATCGGAGGGTCATGGGTTCGATTCCAGCTCCCGCCAGGGGTTTCCTGCTGTTGTGTCCTTGGGCAAGACACTTCACCCAACTTGCCTGTGTTAGTGGTGGTCAGAGGGGCCGATGGCAGCCTCGCCTCTGTCAGACCTCCCCAGGGCGGCTGTGGCTACAAGTAGCTTACCATCACTAGCAGTGTGTGAATGTGAGAGTGTGTGAGAGTGTGTGAAAGCGTCTTTGGGTGTCTAGAAAAGCGCTATATAAGTTCAATGCATTATTATTATTTATTAATGTTTCTTAGTGCATCTTTAAGCATTAATAAACTATTAAATAAAGTAACAACTGCTTAACTATATATGTAATGTATTACTAAGCAGACAAACCCCCAGGCCCTTTGTCCTAACGTTAAGGACATTTGATAGTTAACAATAACAGTAATGTTTATTAATGCTTAATAATGCACTAATGTTAATAAAGGGACCCTTATTGTAAAGTGTTACCCTATTTTATTTCAATTATTTCAAGAAGTGAGTGATTGGACAGCATACGTGTCTTTCAACCCTAAACATAGTAAATTGTCAAAAAAAAAAATACTACATAAATTAAGTTTTTTTTCCCAATGATTTCTACATCTAAAAAACAACCCTTTAGTAATTTATTTTAAACCTAACATCATGGGTTATGTAAATTGACAACAAGGTATGGCTTTATACATATACTGAGAGACCATATGCTACTTGAAAAACTCAGTTTCCCATGCATGCTAAACATGAAAATGTTCTTGAACCCTCATTAACTGCATTAACTATTGCAAGGAAACAGACGGGAAAATGATTGGTTGAGAAATGTCATTCTCCTCTACGTCACATGCAAAATAGGTATTCATGGCCTCGCCCTAATTCTGCGTGAAACCATGAAAGAGGCAGCATCTAATCATTAGCCAACCATCAGCAACTCACCAACATGGCGGAATGCATTTTGGCTAGTGTTATTTGTGGAAATAAAACATTGACGTATTTTTTTATCCAAAAAAGAAAAGCAAACAGAGGCAATGGAAGAGGAGAGGTGTTTACATATCATGAATATTAAAGGTGAACTGTATAAGAATGAAGTGAGAATGACAGCCTGTGGTACAATAGGGTTACTACAGTCTATTTTTCTAACTGTAGAACGCTGTGAGTTCCATGGCTGTAACCAGTTATGGATCAGATAAATCTAGATGATGAATGAAGATGAGTCATACACAGTAATTTGATAAGTAGATCAATAAATTGTCACATCTGGTGTTAGCACTCTTATGTGTTTTACAGTAGGGAGCACTTACAACACTTATTACGGTAACACGTCACCGGCGTTAGAGGAAGTGTAGTTGTTTGCTGTCTTGCTGTTATAGTTCTGAGTGACTCATTAAAGGAAATAAAACACCACGACTGACTCATTAGTTGCTTCATACATTAATTTTACTGAGATATTTTTAGAGCCGACAATTTGCTTTTGATTCACCATTTGCATTGTTAGCTCAACATTAGCCTCTAGCCTCCTTCACCCAATATTAGAGTAAAACAAAAGGATGCCGTGGCTTCTTAGAGGTACATACAAGAACTTCTGGGTTGCTCCTGTTCACTGGCTACAGTTCTTTAAACAACTCTGGAGCTTTTTGCCTGCTGGTGTCAATTTATGAATGCCGGCACAGCAGCATTAGCTCTGCGCATACTTGAAAACCACACAAACTAACAGATTGAAAACAAAGACTACGTCCCTCTCTATTTTAAGGAAAAAAAACTGACAACCCTCCAGCCTACTGAGAAAGAAATCTGTTTTTATGTGTAACGTCCTCCTCTCATCGACACCCCACCCCCACCCCTTCCCCCACTCGACCCCCCCACGCCGGACATATATCCTCTGCCTCGGACTCCACCTCCCAACATTCCACTCACCGGACATCCCCTCCATGTAAGCACCTCATCTATATACGTGGCTGCGTTTGGGTCGTAAAACCTGCCACAGCCAAACTCTCTGCTGCCCTCAGACTAGCCCCCCTCCAGTGGCGAGTCCTGACAGGATGACTGAGTCCTGGTGGAAGTTGGGAGCCTCCGTATAAAGATGCGGTGGTGACGTCGAGCAGACGTCTGGTGAGTGGAATGCTGAGAGTGGAGTCCTAGGCAGAGGATCCGTGTCTAGCGGGGCATCAATGGGAGGAGGGCATGACACATGTAGGCTTCCTCACAACATGATTTATACATTATACTGTTTTGTGATTATTTCACTGTAGAATTCTTACATATTGCCCCTTTAATGAGCAAGACTCCAAATCCGGCCGTTTTCTGCCCCCACTCCTCCAACCAACTTCTACCTCTGAAACAGGAGCGCCAGAGCATTTTGTCCACAGAAAATGACTCACGAGGCATTCATTCATACTAGAACCACAGATTTTGTTTTAGATATTAAATAAATAAAAATAAAAAGAGATAGGGGCTGTGAAGGAATTTCCTAGAGCTAGGGTATTCTTTGCTACTGAGTTTATCATTTGTGATTTATTTTAACATGACATGGACATTAAATAGCACATAAAATGTCACGCTGTCCCAGAGAAGCTGTTTGGAGTTAGAATGTCTACCAGTTTTATGAAAACAACCTTACTTGTGACAAAAAAGAATGCTCACTCAAGATAGAGCTAAAACAATGTCAAACCATTATAATGATTGTTCAGTCAGACTCTCCCAGCTGGCCATCTACTGAGTCCCTTATAAAAAGTAATGTAAGATGTCTATAAACCCATCCCATGTTGGGGCAACAGGTTCCTGTCACCTCATACTAGCAGGTCTGGAATAATTCAATGAATGTATTGATTAATGAGACTGAATGATCATTTAAATTCTGTTGAGGGCAGATGTCATTTCTTTTTGTTCTTTTTCTGCCTCAATACATCATTAGATTCTAGTAAATCTCATCAAGCATCCTGCCAGCATATTTCAGCAAAAACAAGTGAAACCGGGCATGAAGCTCTACACTGCTGTGAAGTCACGCTCTGATTAAAAACTTATATTAAAAGTGATAGTGATGCATTATTACCTGAAGGATTTAGGGAACTCCTTACCCTCATTTTCTGTGGAAATTAACCCGTGTTAAAGTCATCCACAGGAACAACTATTTCTCGTCGTAATAGCCACTAAAACAAGACGCCTCAGGTGCAAAAGAAGCAGAGAGCCTTTGGAACTCACTTGTGAGGATCTTCCATGTCTTTTTTTCATCGTCATAGTACTGGACCAAATTGCTGGGGAGGCGGTCGGGTCCAGGAGGCAAACCTCCCACCAGGAGCAGCATTCTCTTATTGGAACGGATTCTGTGAGGGCAATCATTAGAAAATATTTCAATACCAAAAAATCTACATTGCAAACCTTACATTTACCATGATCTGATCTGGAATTCCTTTCATCTTTACCTTTTTTGTTTTCAGTTGCTCGTGATATAAAAGAGGTTAATTCGTATACGTGGGCACATTTACTAATAAAGTAGCTCAATAGTGCATGTTTCCTCCTGATGTAATATTGAACGGTTATTGTTCTCTAAAGATATCTTTTCAATTAGCTGTGAAGCAAGGATGGTCCTGCAGGGTGCCATGCTGGAGGCACATAAACCTGCCCATACAACGTCCCCATTTCACTGGCTGCACTGATTCATGTGTACACATGTGACTCCCTAAACTGGTGGTGAAATGTTTCCTGCCCTTTGTATAAAGTCTGAAAGCTGCACAGTTCACTGCATAACTCAAAATACTGAACAAATAAACTTTATTTTCAGAGAAGTTCACCATCTTGTTTTACTTTTCCATGCTTGGGTAAATCCCAGCTGTCTCTGTATCATTTGAGCCCATTCAAAAAGTGTTTTTCAGATGCAAATGAGACCTCGGACATAAATAATAGTGATTAATTGAGAGCAGGGAAACTGTTGCACATTAGACTAATTACGAGGATCAGTAGCGGTTTTAGGCACGGGCAGACAGGGCAGTTGCCCGGGGCGGCATTTTTTCATGACACAAAAGGGGCGCACAAGCGCGGAGTAAAAAAAAAAAGGAAATCTGCGCCGCACCGAGGTTTTCTATTATGTCATATGACAGTGTCTGGATTGGAAACAGCAAGTTGGCGCCCCCTGCAGCTGCAGGCGCTCCTGCTGACTGAGAACGTTCACGTGCACCGTGTGTCTAAAGAACAGGAAGGGGAGGGGTGCGGTGGGGGAATTCACCTCTGCGTCTTTCCCAAATGAATGAGCGGGCAGGGGCTGAATCAACTGTATTAACATGGCTAAAGTCAATCACATCTTAACGTTCTTCCATATTTCATTCATAATATCATAAACACAGGCCTATCATTCTTTCAGGTTTCTCTGAATTGTGTGAAATGGCCGAATAAAAAAAGGAAAAACAAAACGATTTTGTGGTCACCCCCCATCAAGGTCAAATTGATTAATCCTGACTAAAGGAAACTTACTGAGTCAGGAGCCAAACAGAAGAGATGAACAAAAAGGCTAAAACCACCAGGTGCCCCATTCAGGGGAAAAAAAGAAAAAAGAGCAGAAAGATAAAGGTATGTAGCTCTCATGATGCATGTTTTCAATTTTTTGAACCAGTTAACTGGGATTTTAACGGTTAAATTCGGTCAACTAATTGCTAACAGAGCTAATAGGGCTGAAATATTTAAACGAATATTCAAATGGTTTGAAAAAAGTCCTTGAATCGTTTTTTACTGATTCAAACTAGGATTTGTTAAATGCTCACTGCAGCCCGTGGCCTGCCTGAACAACAACAAACACATGTTGATCATGTTCACATAATAATAAATAAAACAACTCTACAAGCAGAAGAAAACACCCCAGTCACCACTAACTATCCTGTTTATTTATTGCAGATGGCTGCACTGATTATTTTACATGATTTGTTCTGTAAAAGTTGGCATTTTTGGTAGTCTACAGTTTTTTATGTCAGTTTAAATTACAATTTCAGAGGCAATTCTAAAATATTATGGATCATGATAAAGATCTATTGGAGATCTACCCCAACCTTTGGACTGCTCTGCCAGTCACTGTGGCTCAAGCTGAGAGGAGCTTTTCAAAACTTGATCAAGTCATACCTGAGGTCAACTATGTTTCAGGGGCGGCTCACTAACCTGGCTCTGATTAGTATCAATCACTCAGTAGGGGAGCAGATTTCATATGATGACATTATTGATGACTTTGCATCAAGGTTAGGTTTTAATTTTAGTTTGTGTTTTCTATTCTAAGTGCAATGCTGTAGTGATTATCTTTAGTTTGTTACGTGTGAAATATTTTTGCTATTTAGAATATTTATTATCTATTATGTTCATATATTCTTAATATTTAGTTATTGTTTGTTTTTGTATATTTGATTCTATATATTTTGATACAGTATATAATGTATATTGCTTTACATTCTGACAACTTCATAGTAATTAATGTAAATATGTGCAACTTAGAAAAATGAATGTTCAATAGTCGTTCTAATAAAACATGCCTGTTTGTAGAAAACATGCGTGTGTTCATGCAGGTGGGGTGGTGTGGTGGTGGTGGTGGTGGTGGGGGGTTGGGGGGGGGGGCGCTCAAAGGGGGCCTCGCCCGGGGAGTAATTCGATGTAGAACCGCCACTGACGAGGATCCTTGATTTGCAGCTCATTTGGGTTCAAACGTGGGAACAACTTATTATTCAGACAACAAGCATGTGTTTTGAATAACTCAAATTTCACTTTAGTTTTAAAATCTTTACAATATTTCTAGATTTCAAAGCATTCCTTGACTGGAATCCAATGAGCAACACTTCATGTTGTAACTATCTCCCTAAAGTTTGCACCAGAACAAAGATGGACAGAAAACACTCAAGCAGACAGTTTTTGTCTCTGTGGGACACTTGCAGAAATTTTAAATTGTCCTTAAAGTAAAAAAAAAATAAATAAAATAAAATCAAAAAATTGCTACAGATTCGGAAATACCAAACCAAACTCAAATTAATTATTTACCTTATTTTTTACAGCAGAAACAAGGGACGTTGTTTGTTCTTGGATCATAAATTTTGTGCAATCACCATGTGATTACCATGGCAACAATTTTAATTTCAACATTTCACTTTGCACTGAGAGCTACTATACAGGAATTGCATCTGGTTTAAAACTGATTAGAGAGCAATTACATGCAATTTACACTGGTGTGCGTAAAAAAATAAGTGTTTTTGGGGGGGGGGCATACAACAGCATTTTATCTGACTAAAAGGCAGG